>NC_062213.1:98110468-98410468 GCF_902686445.1 Sciurus carolinensis
TAACTGAAAACTGTATTGAAATACTCCTCCCAGCCAGGCATGCCATACCTGTGATCTTGGGAGGAGAATTGCAAGTTCAAAGCCAGCTCTGCATCTTAGGAAGGCTCTAAGCAACCTAGTGAGACCCTATCTCAAAAAAAAAAAAAAAAAAAAAAAAGGGGAGGGCTGGAGATATGACTTAGTGATTAAGCACCCTTGAGTTCAATCCCTGGTGCAAAGACAAAAACAAAAACCCTCCCTTTTCCACTGTTTATTTGTACAGTGCCAGATTTTTTTATATACTTAATCAAAACAGCACATAGCAATAGACTGATCACAGAAGCAGCTATGAGAAAACTAATAAGTTGTGTCTTCTGTTAAGGTATACATACAGGGATTTACAAACATGGAAAGCACTGTTACTTTTCTATTTGGGAAGAAAATAGTGACTTTTTATTGTACATATTATAATAACATGTAATGGACTTGTTTTTTCATGTACTGATAAGTATTTTTTAAATTCATTTAAATTTCTATTGTGGTAAATGTAACCTGCATAAATGAAAAATCTTTGGGGTCATCAGTAATTTTAAGAGACCAAAATGTTGAGAATTTAAAATATCCCCAAATTGGAGAATCATTGGACCTGTCCTTTGCTTCTGCTCTCCAAACCATCAAAATCTGCCTCTGTTTAGAACCTTCTGGAGAATTTACATATATTAGTTGAAGTTAATGGAAAAAGCAATGACTTAGGGAGGAGTTACAGAGTAAAAAACTGTGCTTTGAGCTGGGTGTGGTGGTGAACACCTACAATGCCAGCTACTCCATAGGCTGAGGCAGGAGAATCATACAATTTAGCCAGACCTTGTCTCAAAATAAAAAAGACTGGGGATGTGTCTCTGGTATTGTGTCCCTGGGTTCAATCCCTAGTACTGAAACAAACCCAGCAACAACAAAATACCTTGGTTTGAATCCTGGATGAGTATTTACTAACTTGTAGTCTGGGAAATTGCTTGTGATTATTTTTATTATTATTATTATTATTATTTTTTGCAGGGGATGGTAGGGGTGGTATACTCGGCTCTTTGCCACTGAGAACTACATTCTCACCCCTTTTTTTATTTTGAGCCAGGATCTCACTAAGTTGCTAATGGCCTCAACTAAGTTGCTGAGTTGGGCAATAACTTGCAATCCTTCTTTGTCAGCCTCCTGAATCCCTGGGTTTACAAGTGTGTGCCACCATGTCCAGCTGCTTGTGGTCTCTCTAAGCCTCTGTTTTGACATTACATGTAAAAAGTGGTACTTGGGATATAAAATTGGTATGAAAATTCATTGAGTTAATATAAAGTGCATAACAATGCCAACCATATCACAGTAAAACAAAACATTTCCAGATGATATTTTTGTCTGTTCTCCAGATTATGTTCTTTTAATTAATTTTTGTTGAAGGTGGCTTAAATTGCAAATCCTAGAACTGTTGCTAGTTTTGCCATAATTGTCAATATGGTAACACTTTGATAGATTTTTGGTATTCTGCTTTGTAACTTTAAGCCATGTCTACAAGAATGAATTTTTACATTTGTAACTGAGAGGAATTGAGACAAATACTGACTAACCTCTTGTTAGGATTTAGCAGATCTAAATGAAACTGAGAAAGTAGAAATGAAATATATATTTACTTATCCAACTATTTATTTAGTGGTACTGGGAATTGAACACAGGGTCTCCAGCATGCTAAGCAAGTGTTTTACTACTGATCTATACCACCAGCCCAGAAATGGAATTTAGACAACATCAGTGAAGAAAATTTTTCCATGGGAAATGAAAGGGACTCCTGGATATTGAACCTTCTTAAGAGGACTTACTGTTTACTTCAGTGGTTTGTTTTTTAGTAAAGAGCACCTAACCTAATCAATGTTTGGGTAATTCTTGATAATGGAACTTACTGCCAGACAAGTAGAAAGTATTTTGGGTTTGGAAATACTAGACAGGCTCTTAAGATTATTATAAACCCCGTTATGACTATTATATTTAACATACTACAGCAGTTAGATGCTAGGAGGGACAAAATGGACCATATAAAAACTTTTTATTATATATTTAACTATAATTAGTTTTACAGCCAGATTATTTAGCCTTATTAGTTTTCTGGATTCCTTTTTAAATCCAGAAATTTAGGTAACTTGAACAATAAATTGCATTTATTTTGAGGATTAGCATTGCTTAGTTTTCAACCCTGGAGTAAGAGAGGGTGGTTTTCTGAAGATTTTGCCTGTAGTCCCAGGTACTTGGGAAGTGAGACAGGAGGCTCACTTGAGCCTAGGTGTTCAAGACCAGACTGGGCAACATAGGGAGACTGCAGTCTCAGAAAGAGATTTTTGTTTGTTTTTTAAAACTGTTTTTCCTATTCCAAATGTTCTTTTTATCTTAATTTGTGGGCAGGTTTGTACTAGCAGTGAATTGAAAATGTTAGGTACTGAATTCTTCATTCCTATAATTTGTTAAAGCTATGAAAGAACACCAAATTAAAGGACTTAAAAGCGCAAGAACGAAGTATGTCTGGAGGGTTGTGGTAGACTCTACATTTTTCCTTAATTTTATTTGAGATGAAGATAAGTAAATTATTTGTTGCCTGTTAAATACCTCAAAAGTAGACAGGTGTTATCTGCAAGATTGTATTTGTTGCTTTTAAAGGATCTGTTTGTATCCTGCCTTTTTGGTTAGGTAGACTTCTGATGAGCTGATATATAGGACCTGAGTATGAAGTACACTGCCGTATTTGACAGCAGTTAAGTTAATACCCACAGAAGGGTATTAATCTGGTACGCCCAGATTGTGGACGGAAATATGAGTGCCAAAGACCAGACTGTGAGCATGGCTTATAGTCCTGTGTGAGCTGCAGTTTTATTTTATTTTATTTTTATTTTTATTTTTTTGTGGTGCTGTGGATTGAACCCAGGTCCTTGTGCTTACAAGGCAAGCACTCTACCAACTGAGCTGTATCCCCAGCCTCTGCAGTTTTAAATAAAGCCTATTGTGTACACAACAATTGTGTTACCAGTACAGTTACTACTATAAAATAGGAAAACCAACTAGATTACTAAGATGTCAACCAATTAATAGAAAAAGGTAATGTTCATCTTACTATACCTCCTTTGTAGCCTATATAGTCTATGTTACGTTCATTTCTTATTTTTTGCCTTTTAAAAAATGAAAATTTGCTCCTAGAAACAAAAGTTAACAGAAAATTTGACCAGCTACCCAATTAGTTAGTAAATGCCAAAAAGATAATAGCAGAATGTAGTATATAAAATATCAGGGTATGATAAGGTAGTTCCCTCCTCCAACTTTATATTAAGAAAAATTCATGCATGTAAAAATGGTGAAAATACATGGAATGTTTATGATGAACCTATCATTTAGACATAATGATGGGTTGATACTTTGGAATGTGCCAGAAATTTTTAAAAAGTGGGCATATTGGTAAGAAAGCCAAAAATACCTATTTGCTGAAACACTTGAAAGTCACACTTGTGACATGTCCACTAAACATTTTGTGTGTTTGCTAGGCAAATACTTTGTCCTACATAACTATTATACTGATGTCTTTCTAAGAAAATTAAAAATACTGAATATCATCTGTTACTTAGTCTATATTTAAATGTTCCAGTTGTCCTCAAAATGTCTCTAATAGCTATGTATGAACCAGGATTAATAAAGGTTCACATGTTGCGTTTGGTTGTGTCTCTTTACTATCTTTTTAATTTTTTTTTTTTTTTTTTTTTTTTTTTTTGTGGTGCTGGGGATCGAACGCAGGGCCTTGTGCTTGCAAGGCAAGCACTCTACCGACTGAGCTATTTCCCCAGCCCTAATTTATTTTTTAATTTTTTTTAACAGAGGGTTTTTTTCCTTTAAATATATATATTAGTTGTAGGTGGACACAGTACCTTTATTTTATTTTATTTTTTTTATGTGGTACTAAGGATTGAACCCAGGGCCTCACGTGTGCTAGGCAAGCATGCTACCACTGAGCCACAACTCCAGCCCCTCTTTATTATCTTTTAACCTAGAATTTTGTGCCTATGTATGGGTAGGTGGGTGTATGTATGTAGCAAGAGAAAGATTGATTTTTTTTTTTTTTTTTTTTTTTTGATTCTGGGGATTGAATCCAGGGGTGTTTACCACTGACCCTTATTTTTTATTTTGAGACAGGCTGTCTGGCTAAGTTGCCCAGGCTTGCCTTGAACTTGGGATCCTACTGCCTCAGCCTCCCCAGTTGCTAGGATTCCTGTGTGATTGGCAGAGTTGACGTTTTTCAAAAGGCAAACTTAGTTGTTTAATAGAATGTCATATCTTCTGTGTTTGCGTATTTCCTTATAGAAAGTCCTGCCTTTGGATTTATTTCATTTAATTTCCTATAGTGATATTTATTTGTTCCTCATTGCTATATTTCCTGTGCACTTCAAGTTAAACGTAAGTACTTAATTCAGTTAAACATTATTGTCAGGAATAAATGCTCCATAAGTAGATTTTGGCTTTTGTTTGTTTGGTTTTTACAAAAAGAACAAACCACAGAACAAATGACTAATAACTAACATTTGGATTATTTGCCAATAATTTGAATTGTTGGCTAACATTTTTCTACTTAAGCCTATTATAAACTTGGGCTTTTGAGATATAGAGCTATTGTGATTTTGAGTTCACACACTACCATGAGATTTTGAGAAATAACTCAAGAAGATTTGCAGGTGTCATTTTGGTTCACTGTCCTCTGAGAAAATGATTTAGAGGATGAAAAAGCAGTAAGAGTTCATATATGAAGTAAAAGCAACCCATAGATTGGCAGGGGGTGGGGGAAGGCATGCACATCTGTAATTCTAGCTACTTGGGAGGTTGAGTCAGGAAGAAAGCAAGTTTGAGGCCAGCCTTGGCAATTTAGTAAGACTCAGTCTCAAAAAGGGCTAGGGAATATTACTCAGTGGTAGAGCACCCCTGGTTGGATCTCCAGTACTGGGAGGAAGGAAAAGCAGCCTGTGGAGGAAATTAAGGACCCAGAACCAGAAAGATTTTAAAAGGGTGTATTAGATAAAAGGACTTAGAAATTATTTTCACAAAAATTATTCACTAGTCAATGATAGTAACAAACAGAGAGAACCATAATGTTAAGGGGCTAATGATGCTCCAGTTTTATTAGGAGAAACTATGTACTCCAGCAAGAATGACACCAGAGTTGTCAGGTGAATATGAAGATAAAATCAAGTTTCACAGGTAGATGATTATAGGGTGAAACAAACTAGGCATTTATGGGTTTTATAAAAGTGTTTTTGCTGAACAAGATAAAAACACTTGAACTGTTCATAGGAACCATGTTTTGCTCTGTTGCAGAAAGAATAGATATTTTTAAAAGAAATTATTTCAGGTGTGATGATGGTGCATACCTGTAATCCTAGTGGCTTGGGAGGTGAGGCAGAAGGTTTCCAAGTTCAAAGCCAAACTCAGTAATTTAGTAAAGTCTAAGCAACTTAGTGAGACCCTATCTCAAAATAAAAGGGCTGGGGATGTGGCTCAGTGGTTGAGTGCCCCTGGGTTCAATACCTGGCACCTCCTCTCCCCCCCTGCAAAAAAAAAATTACTGCGGGATGATTTTTTTCTTTTTTTTTTAAAGTTTCCTTCTTATTCAGAACATGTATTCTATTTGATTAGGGTTTCTCAATCTTGGTACTACCTTGCAGGTAACCCTGGTCACTGCGAACTAGATAAAATGTTGGTAGCATCTTCTCTCACCTCCACCCCAGTTATTATGACTGCCAAAAATATCTCCAGACACTGCCATACATCTTTTGAAGGTCAAAATTGACCCTGTTTCAATACTTCTGGGTTAGCTAAAATCCACTAGTACCTGTGAAGATTCCTTAATGATGTCTTTTATAATCTAGATTTCTCTTTATATAAACTATACAGTTGTTGAATCTCTTCTGCAGATACACTGCATAGCATGGGCTCTACCTGATTTATGTTGGAGAATACTGAAATTGGATGAGGGTTTTTGTTTGTTTGTTTTTTAAGCTCTGTTGGAAATTTTATCAAAAGTAGAAATGAACTCTATTTGGAAGTCAAGTTATGGGCTTTTGGCTCTAAATCTTGAACACCCTCAAACACATCACATATATGTTTAGAAGAAGTTCTTATTGTATAATATAGATAAATTTTTGTTAGGAATAGTTGAAAATTTTGATATCTTTGTAGTGATCTCTGTATCATGGTGGTGAAGGAAAGATGGTCTTAAAAATTACTTGCTAAAAGACTTGATTAAGTATCCCCTTGATTAGCATCCAGTAAGCATCCCCTTACTGAAACTTGATCCTAGGGTTTTGAGCAACTAGGAAAGTACTGCTGAGCTATATACTGTAAGCTCTTTAAAAATTTTGAGTCAGGGTCTCACTAATTTGCCCAGATTGGCCTCAAATTTGTGATCCTTCTGCCTCAACCTCCAAAGTAACTGGGATTACAGGCCTGCACCACCTTGCCCAGCCTAGTTAGCTTTTGATTGTTTAATTATATTGTCCTTAATTTTTCATAGGTAGTGGGGATTGAACCCAGGCTTTGTGCATGCTAGGCACGCATTCTACCTCAGAGCTACATTGCTCAGTCTTTTTATTTTATTTTACTTTTTTGTTGTGGTACTAGGGATTGAACTTGGTTCTCTATCCTTAGTCCTTTTTATTTTTAAATTTGAGACAGGATTTACTAAGTTGCTGAGGGTCTTACTAAATTGCTGAGGTTGACCTTGAAACTGTGTGCATCCTGAGTTGCTGGGATTACAGGCATACACCACCTCCCCTGGCTTTTTTATTTTGAAACATGAAGACAGTCTCACTGAATTGCCAAGGCTAGCCTCAAACTTTTTGTCCTCTTGCCTCAGCCTCTGAAATTGCTGGGGTTACAGGTGTACGTATCACACCAGGCAAAATTTCTTGATTGTACATAAATTATGCCAAAAGGGAAAATGATCTAGGTATTAAGGAGAAGAAAAGGGAATACACACAGTTGGAATAGTGTAAGAGTTTAATAAATGTAAGTTACTCATAAGACTGAAGCCAGGTGCAGTGGCACATACTTATAATCCCAAGTGACTTGGGAGACTGAGGCAGGATGATCACAAGTTCAGGGCCAGCCTCGCAATGCTACTTAGTGAGACTGTTTCAAAATAATAAAGAAGGGCTGGGGTATCACTGAGTGGTAGTGTGTGTCCCCCTCCCACCTCCCCGGGTTCAGTCCCTAGTACTGGGGTGAAATTTTTTTAGGAGAAATGATTTTTTTAAAAGTTTCTAAGATGTAGTATTTGTGGATATGGAATTTTTCTACTCGATAATATAGGAGCAAAATTGATAATAGCTGACTTAACAGTTGGGTGGTGTTGTGGAGGTAATTTATGTTTAAAATGAGTAGAGCTCTTCCACAGGAGGCCTACAGGCTGCCACTCAACTACTGCCGAGTCTCTAGTGATTCCTGAGAAGTTCCAGCACATTTTGCGAGTACTGAACATAAACATGATGGGCAGCAGAAAATAGCCTTTGCCATCAATGCTATTAAGGGTGTGGGGCAAAGATATACTCATGTGGTGTTGAGGAAAGCAGACATTGACCTCACCTAAAGGGCAGGAGAACTCACTGAGGATGAGTGATCATAGTGGTTGTCACCATTATGCAGAATCCATGACAGTACAAGATCCCAGAAGGATGTAAAGGATGGAAAATACAGCCAGGTTCTGGCCAGTGGTCTAGTCAGTAAGTTCTGGGAGGACCTGGAGTGACTAATGAAGATTAGGGCCCATAGATCTCTGCCATTTCTGGGACCTTCACGTCTGAGGCCAGCACACTAAGTCCACTGGGCACATTGGCCATACTGTGGGTGTGTCCAAGAAGAAATGAGCCTGTAGGTCTTTTCTGTTAATAGTTTATATACCCAAAAAAAAAAAAAAAATATATATATATATATATGTATATATATATATATATATATACATATACATATACATATATATATATATATATATAAAATGAGTAGAAGGACCTCCAGCCATGTAGATTTGGTCTTCGAATATCATTCCCCCCCAATATCAGTCCTTGAATAAATAGCTGGTTCTAGGTGTGGGGCAGGAAATGTATGAGATGAGCACGTAACATCTGTTCACTAGCAAGGATTTTATCAGTTATTGGTGTTGTGTGAAAGAACTCTGGAGCCAAGGGAAGATGTTCCCAATGACCAAAATTGAGTATCAATAAATTTTACCTCAGTAAAGGTAACTGCAGGGATCAAAACATTAAATATGTTTAAATTGTAATATCATAATGGTAGTTTGAGAATGAGCTTATTGATCACTTTGGAGAAGTGCTGCTAACCAACTCATTTTGAAAACTGGTAAAAGGAAAGAATCAAGCAGGATAGAAAGAATCAAAACTTTTTCTGTATGAACTATTCCACTTGAACCAAATAGTAGGTATGGGTTATTGTTTTTTGTTTTTTGTTTTTTTAACAGTGAAAGTATTCCAGTTGTAACTATAGAAGGACTGACAGATTTTTAACTGACTGGATCTACAAATTTCATACATGTATGATTTTGTCCAGATGAATCCAACTACTGTGTATAATTATAATGTTCTAAAAAATTTTTTCTTTTTAAAGATTGGATCTAGACATTGAATATGTCTCCTGAAGGAATAAAACACTCCAGTGAGTAGTCTTGGAGGGAAAAAAAAAGTTAAACCTGCATCTAATCAAGAAGATTCAGCTATCAATTTTCAGGGCATACAGAGAATGGAGGCACTTGTTAAAATGCCATGTGTATGTGATCAACACTATCTAGACCGTAGGAAACTACAGGAGGTGACCTGGTTCTATAACAAATAAATTACAAGAAAAAATAAAGATGAAGGAAGATGACCTATAGTTTAAGAGATTTAAGAAACTTAACAGATAAGCAAATGTGTGGATGTTATTTGGATCCTAATTCAAACTTAAAAGTATGCTATTTGAGAGCATTTGGAATTTGTGGACTAGATATTTGACATTAAGGGACTAACCATTATTTAGGCATGGTACTGATTTTTAAAATTTTATTATTTGTTTGAGGCACTGGAGATTGAACCCCAGGGACTTTGTACCACTGAACTACATCCCCAGCCCATTATTTACTGTTTTGAGACAGGGTATCATTGAATTGCCCAGCATCTTGCTTGCTAAGGCTACCCTCCTCTCTCACCCTCCTGAGTAGCTAGGATCATAGGCCATTGCACATGGCTTGAGTTTTTTTTTTTTTTTTTTAAATAATCTAGTATGCATCTCAAATCTTTTATCTTTCACAGCTACAAACCAAAATATTTATAAATATGTTTGAAATTTGAAGGTTAGTTTTGCTGGGTATAGGATTCTGGGTTGGCAACCATGTTCTTTCAGAGCTTAAAATGTTGTTCCAGGCCCTTCTAGCTTTTAGGGTCTGGGCTGAGAAATCTGATATCTGTATTGGTTTTCTCCTATATGTAATCTGATGCTTTTCTCTCTCAGCCTTCAAAATCCTATCTTTATTTTGTACGTTAGGCATTTTCATTATAATGTGCCTTGGTGTGGATCTGTTGTAATTTTGTGCATTTGGTGTTCTGTAAGCCTCTTGTATTTGATTTTCCATTTCATTCTTCAGGTTTGGGAAATTTCCTGATATTATTTCATTGAATAGGTTGTTCATTCCTTTTTTTTTGTATCTTTGTGCCTTCTTCAATCCCGATAATTCTTAACTTTGGTCTTTTCATGATGTCCCATAGTTCTGGGAGGTTTCATTCATGTTTTCGTACCATCTCTGTTTGGTCAGCTTTATCTTCAAGATTAAGTATTTTGTCTTCATTGTCTGAGGTTCTGTCTTCCAAGTGATCTAGTCTGTTGGTGATACCTTTCCATTGAGTTTTTTATTTGGTTTATTGTTTTCCATTTCAAGGATTTCTGTTTTGGTGGTTTTTTTTGTTTGTTTTTTTAAGAATATCTCTTTGTTGAAATTATCTTTTGCTTCAAGCTTAATCAAAAGAGGTTGGTTGCCAGCATGAGAAAAGGGAGAAAGAGACTCTGAGGAAACAGGTAAACAAAAGGAAAATAGAGCAAGAAAAATAAAGAAATAAAAATCTAAATTTTCAAAAAGGAGAAAGAAAAAAAAAAACCTACACTGTAGCATTCATATAGTATTCAAACCTCCCTGTCTTCAGTAACCTGATGCATGAGAGGTACCTGATAATGAGCTTCCAGTCTCCAGCAGGCTCTTGGGATGGGATTTGCCCTACCTAAAGATGGGAGCTTCCACTTCCAGGATAATCCAAGATGGCCACACTGGCTTCCAAACATGTTGGCAAATGGGGAACTGCAGCTGTGGGTGTGGGCATGGTCAGCCAGGGGTCCTGGAAGGTGGGGTGCGGTTGGTAGGACAGGAGGTCCTGGAGGCAATGTGGGCATTTTGGTTGAGGGGTCCTGGGGGCAGGGTGTGGTCAGTCAGTCTGGGGGTCCTAGAGGCAGGGTACAGTAGGTGGGGCTGAGGATTCCTGGGGGCAGGGCTCAGTAGTCCTGCTGGGGGTCCTGCAGGTCCTGGCTGTTGTCTCAAAATGGCGGCAGCCAAATGTAACCAAACCTGTGGGTACTATGACAGTGGACTTCCAAGCTACAGCAGGCAGCTGGTGATCAGTCTGCAGGCTACCGGTAGACGATCCGCAGGTGATGAGTAGGTGAAAGGCAGGCGATGGGCAGGCAAGAGGCAGGCAGGAGGGCAAATGGCGGATGATAGGTGACAGTGAGCACTCAAAAAGTAGTTGTTATGCTGGCAAACTGCAGGTGATCACAGTGAACAAATGGGGTAAAAAGTAGGGGGATCGATAAGCAAAGATGCTTCACAGAGAAACATGTATCTTCTGCTTGAAATCCGAATTACGGAGCAACAAGGAATGCAGCCTTCCTCTAGTCCGCCATCTTGAATCTCTGAAATTTGCTTTAAAATAATTGGAGGGATGTTTGAGATGTAGATGAAATCAAGGTTAATTTTGAGTTGATAATTTTGGAAATCTGACAAATTTTGTATTTAATAAAAATTTAGATATCATTAAAAGTAGCTGAGGGTCTGGGAACCTATAGATCAGTGTAGTAGAGTGCTGGCCTAGCAAGTGTAAGGCCTTGGGTTCCTGCATTAAAAAAAAAAAAAAAGGCAGAAAGGGCCGTTTTCTTGATTTGGAGATTCATACTTGTAGTATGATAAGAATTTGCTCTTCACCAGTTACATTATGAGTCTCAAATTTACTGCCATTATCCAAGTTTTCCTTTCCCCCCACCCCACAGCAGAGGGAATTGAACCTGTGAGTGCTTTACTGTTGAGCTATACACTCCAAGTCATTTAAATTTATTTTATTATAGATTTTTGAGGCAGGGTGTCTCTAAGTTACCCAGGTTACCCTGGAACTTGTGATCTTCCTACCTCAAACTCCTGGGATTGCAGACATGCACCATTATGCCCTGCCCAAGTTTTCCTCTTGACGTAGCACTGTGTTCAGTGTATGCTGACCTTTAGTTTCTGAAATCCACATTTTTATCTGGCATTTATGTGTGGGGTGTGTGTGTGTGTGGATGTGTACGTACATTCTGGGGATTGAACCCAGCCCAGTGGTGCTCTACCACAAATCTACATCCCTAGCCCCCCCCTTTTTAAATTTTTTATTTGTGGATGGACATAATACCTTTATTTTGTTTATTTGTATGTGGTGCTGTGAACCCAGTGCCTCACACATGCTAGGCAAGCGCTCTACTACTGAGCTACAACCCCAGCTCCTCCCCAGCCCCTTTTTATTTTTTGTTTTCAGACAGTCTTGGCTAAATTGTGGGTGCAGGCCTCGAACTTGCTTTCCTCCTGCCTCAGCCTCCCCAGTAGCTCAGTAGCTGGGATTATAGCCATGTTCATCATGCTGGGTTATTTGGCAATTTAGAAGAAGAAATAAGAATGTCCTTAAACTGAGTAAAGATTGAGGGACTGGGTTTGTAGCTCAGTGTTAGAATACTTGCCTAGCACGTGCGAGGCACTGGGTTCAATCCTCAGCACCACATAAAAATAAAAAAAACAAGGGTATTGTGTCCATTTACAACTATAAAAATATATATATTTTTTAAATTGAATAAAGATTGGATTCCTCCTCCTACTTCCTTCTCCTGTTCTTCTGGTGTGATAAGTATTCAGATCTCTTCTTTATAGCATGCAAAATAATAGAGTGGTGGTGGGGATTCAGTTATTTATTTATTTATTGGTACCAGGGATGGAACTCGGAGGCACTCAACTGCTGAGCCACATCCCCAACCCTATTTTGTATTTTATTTAGAGACAGGATCTGAGTTGCTTAGTGCCTCACTGTTGCTGAAACTGGCTTTTATCCTCCTGTCTTAGCCTCCCCAGCTGCTGGGATTACAGGTGTGTGCCATCATGCCTGGCCCAGTTTTATTTTTTTCCTTATGAAAAATTATTTAAAGATTTCATGTAGAAGGATGTTAAGCATAAGTGGAATGACAGTTTTGTATCCCCCCTCCCTTAGTACCAGGGATTGAATCCAGGACCTCACAAGGGCTAGGCAAATACTCCACTGAACTAACACCCCAGTCCTTTTTATTTTATTTTGAGACGACTTCTTTAAATTGCCTCAGCTGGCTTCAAACTTGGAATCTCCTGCATCAGCCTCCTGTATACCTGGGATTTTCATTGTGCATCACCACACCTAACAGTTCTTTCCCTTTTTTTTTTTTTTGGCGTGTAGGGGGACTACCGAACACAGAGGCACTTAACCACTGAGCCACATCCCCAACCCTTTTTTAATTTTAAGGGTCTTATTAAGTTGCTTAGGCTGACCTGAGCTTGGAATCCTTCTGTCTCAGCCTCCCAAATTGCTGGAATTACAGTGTGCCACTACGCCCCCTGCAGTTCTTTCCATTTTTTTAGTTACTTTTTTCATGGAAGGAAAACATGACTTGATTTTTGATGGTCAGCTGGAAGTAATTTTCAGTATTCTTATTTAAATTCATTGTTTCACAAAATAAAAAGTAAAGAATTCATTCTCTTAAGATATTCTAAATACTTAAGATCATTTTTTTGCAAATGCTGTTAAAGTATTCATAGGCATAACATTGAGTACCACAATTTGCAGTTAGTTGACTCTGTTTATTCCAAAGGAAAGTTGTCTACAGATTGCTCAGCATATGGAGAGTTTGCTTGTAGCTGGTCAGAACTGAAAAAGCCATTTGCAGAGGTCATGAGCTACCTTTTTTATTCATTATTCTGGATGTTTGATATTTGTGCATTAATTATCTGTTGATTTTAAACTCTAAGAAAGTTACATAGCATAGACAGTGGCATGAAGTTAAGGTATTAGGAAAAAGGTTGTTTAGAATGTAAAATGTCTCCAGAAAACGTAGGTGCATGTGTTTTGTGTTCTTTGGCTCAGTTTCTGGTTAGCATTGTCTTGCATGTGTATATAAATTAAGTATGAAAAAGAATTAAGGTGATGTCTTAAAACCATTTTCTTTCCTCCTCCCCTTGTGGTTTTGCTTTGGAAAGACAAACATAATTAAATCAAGTTAAACACTTCACCAATTAAAACTTTCCCAGTGTACCTAGTAGTAACTAACTCAGTGGGGCATTGCAGAATATTTTAAATTTTCAAGGGAAACGATGCCATCTGTTGGGCTTTGCCCAGACTACTGCTATCGTATTGTATGAACCTTAAAAAACTTAAAAAACCAGGTGGTTCAGTTGTTTTATTTTCTTTTTGAGTAATGGATGTGGTAAAAAAATTGCTGAGATACCAAGGGCACCAAGAACCTTTGCAGTAAACGCTTTGTTTGAACATTGAGCAATAATACCATTCCTATTCCAAGACAAACTGAGCCTTAGTCAGCTAATATTGGCGGGCAAAAGAACAGAAATTTTTTGTTTCCAGTGCAGAATTGTAGGCTTAATTTTTAAAAGAGGCATGTAGCATAAGCAGTATTTTCAAATTTAAAGGTACATTCAAATGATGATGGAGTTCCTTCTAGAATTTCCCAGACTTGAATTAGAAGGTAGTAGTAGTACTAGGACTAGAGTATGACAAGTAAGGCTCTCATCTGAGGTATAAAATTTAAAGGAGAACCAAAAAGGCTGAGTTACCACTGTATAGTATTTTATCAACCCCCAGTGGCAATTGAACCCAGGGCCTCAAGCATACTAGGCAAGTACTCTTTCATAAATCTGAGCTACAATCTCTAGTCCCCCTCCTTTTTTGTTTTAAATTTTATTTATTTATTTATTTATTTATTTATTTATTTATTGCAGTACTGAGGGTCATCCCAGGCCCTCACACTTGGTAGGCAAGTGCTGTACTACTGAGCAACACCCTTAGCCCTTCTTTTAAATTTTTTTTTGAGACAAGGCCTTACACTTACAATCCTCCTATCTGAGCCTACAGAGCTGCTGAGATTATAGGTGTGTACCACCATGCCCTGCTCTTAACACATCATTTTTAAAAGGTACATATTAATGCAAAATAATGATGAACAAAATACTGATTATTTTTAAAAAAATTTTTTTAAAATATTTTGTGGTGTTGGGGTTGAAGCCAGGGCCTCACACGTACTGGGTAAGCACTCTGCCACTGAGCTGCATCCCCAGCCCTAAAATACTGATTTTTTTAATAAAGTCTTGGATCCAACTGTGTACTTGCATGACTCAGTTCTGATTCCATATTTTGTGTATAACTTTCTCCAATTCTTAGGTCAATGTCTTATTTAAACTATTTCTTGTAGCATGGCGGACACCGACCTGTTTATGGAATGTGAGGAGGAGGAGTTGGAGCCATGGCAGAAAATCAGTGATGTCATTGAGGACTCTGTAGTTGAAGATTATAATTCAGTGGATAAAACTACCACAGGTAACATAAGCTCTTTTGATCTTAAAATTGTTTAAATTAATAAATTGGTGTTTTGCCTAAGAAATTGTAAGGTGAAGGACTTTTAAGAATCTAGGGGTGCCTCATTGTGGCATTGGTGCTTCCTTCTTTTCCATGCTCTAGCCTGTATTCTGTGTGTCCTCATCAGTAAGCTAGAAAAAAAAACTATTTCATTTATTAAAAACATTGAGAGGTTGCTTATCCAATGTTTATCAATAGCCCTTTTACTAAATGATGAATAAGAATGTAAACTGTTGGTGTGTGTCTGAGCTCATTTATGTATCCAGTCAAAAATAGGTTCCCATAGGCTTGGGTTTTTTTGTTTCGTTTCATTTTACTTGAACTTGGTTTCCTTTGTGAGCTGAACAGAAATTGCTTTGTGTCTGCCTTTGTGGACAGTTTATAAATTTAGGTTTGTTAGCGTCTCTTTCATACAGGTGATATTGCAGAGTCAAATTCTAGATTGCTCTGAATTCAGAAAGTGGGTGGCAGCCCCCCCCCCCCCAAAAAAAAAGTGACTCGTTGCTCTCTGTTTTTATCTTCCTTGCCTTGCATCCTGAAGATGACTTTGGTTTAGGCTGAAACAGGACACAGTACAGGGTCTTGTAGTTGGCTTAATACAAATGGATATGAGTACCAGTAGTAGTGATAATAAACCTGTGAGTCTTAGAGAGGTTTGCTAGTGCTATGTAAGCAAAATATTAACATCCAGGTTTAGCGGGGTCAGTGATCTCATTTAATCAACCAGAAGATGTGAGACAAAGAAGGAATTGTGTCTAAATGATGGACTAAGGGACAATGTAGAGGAAAAATGAGATGAACAGTTGAATTTATGAATGAAACAGGAAACTTTTTGATTGTAGAGAGTCACAACAAACAAGATGGAAAGGGAAGATTAGAGCAGTATCCTTTAGTGTCCTCTGTCCCTGTCTCCAAGTGACTATGCCTCCCCTTCCCCACAGTTTCTGTGAGCCAGCAGCCTGTCTCGGCTCCAGTGCCCATCGCTGCCCATGCTTCTGTTGCTGGGCACCTCTCTACATCCACCGTTAGTAGCAGCGGGGCACAGAACAGCGACAGTACAAAGAAGACTCTTGTCACACTAATTGCCAACAACAATGGTAAGTGGGATTATGGGGAAATTCTTCCTGGGCTAGAGGGGTGAGAGGACAAAAAGGTCTTAGGGACAGCTATATCTCTTTAGTTAGATACCGATGTGGTTCTACTAGTTGGAGAATGACTTTAGTAATGTATTTGCTGATACGGAAGTGATTCTGTAGGTGGTGCTGTTCCTTCTAAGTTAGTGTTGAATTGATGCTGGTGTTTCAGGTCAGAAGCCAGCGGATTCTTGCTGCTGATAATTTCTTGGACAAAGAATATAAAACCACCGTTCCTATTACAGAGATCTGGGGCTGTTGGTTGGTTGATTTTGCTTCTATTTTTAAATTAGAAGAGTCCCATTCCTTTGTTAAGAATTTTCTCAGGGCAGTGTTGTTCTGTATTCTCTCTGGCAGTTTCATTTGGTTTTTGGTATGGAAGATAGGCTAGGATTGTTGTCCATCTGAAGGAAATGGCAAATGGGTAGTATTTTTAGTGTTTTTATTGATTAGAGAGGCTATATAGTATTGGTTTCTCTTTTTACTTGATAACTGTTTTATGTTCTGTGAAGATAAGTTATTGGCAAGTTATGTTTCAGTATTCTTAACACTCTTATAGAATCATAGCATTCCTATAGTGGACTTTTAATTATTTTATCTCTTTTGAAAATAAAAAAAAACTTTCTTACTATAAGATTAATATATGCGTTGTAGAAGAACTAAGGAAAAAAACAGAAGGAAGAAAAAAATTGTTTAATCCCACTACCTAAAGATGACTATTGATAATTCTTTCTCTGCACATACATGTTCTTTTATATGCTACATGTAGTGATCATAAACTTAACCCTTTACTGTGTAGTAAGTATCTTCTCATCTTAATAATTATAACATTTTTGGTGACTATGTCCCATTATTTGATTATTATTAACAATAGGTAATAAATGGGTATATTGCTATTGTAAAGAATTACAGTGAATATATCTTACATTCTTAGTTATGAGAATACATTGCTAAAATTCATATTGTTGGATTAGAGGTCATCCCAGCTTTTTAATGATTTGATCAATATTGTTTCTAGCTTGACTGTGTAGAGATATTATATCTAGAAAAGCTTATATTTCTTTTAGAAGAGTGTATAGTATTATTTTTGATATGACCATTTATGGATTTACTCCTCTACTTTCTTGACATTTAATAGTGTTACAGTTTTCATGATTTTTGACATTTAATAGTGTTCCAGTTTTTATGATTACAACAGTGCTATGGTGAACATTCTCAGGTGTTAATCAACTTTACCTTCACTGTGACCAAAATATCAGAGAAGATCACCTTAAAGGAAGAAAAGTGTATTTGGGGCTCACAGTTTCAGAAGTTCATTCCACAGTTGGCCAACTCCATTGAGCCTGAGGTGAAGCACATCATGGTGAAAAGATGTGGCAGAAGAAAACTGCTCAGCATTTGGCAGCTGGAAAGCAGAGAGAGTGAGGGGAGGGGGTCAGAGGCAGATGAATCCTTTCAGGGCATGCCCCAGTGACCGTCCTCCACCAGCCATACCTCACCTGTCGTTAGTTACCACCCAGTTAGTGCATTCAAACTAGGATGGACCGATTAGGTTATCTCTCTGATCATTATGTCTGATTATTCCTGCATTTAACAGAGTTTTTGGGAGACACCTCATATCCAAACCATAACAAGTTACAGTTATTTGCCCACTGTGTAAGCATATCTGCAGGTGTGAAGTCTTAGGGGTATGATTGTTGGATTAGACACTTAAATTTGGTAGATAATGTCAAGTTGCCCTCATAGGCTGCTCTAAATAAGTGCCTACCAATAACTCTTTCCCCATATTGAAACCTGTAGTATTTAGAAATGTTAACTCATGTTCATGGTAAAAAGAATAAAATGGGGATAGACTGGTAACCACATATGTTTTCTTCCAGAAAATTTTTGTACATATATAAGCAAAAATTAGGTTATCCAGTTTGTCTAGCTTTTCCAGGGATGGGGCATGTAATACATACAATTCGGTAACTTTTTTCATCAGATCTTGAAGTGCTAGCAATTGTAGGGATAAGACTCAGTAAACAAAAAATACTTCTTCTCACAAATCCTAGTTCCCTTTTAAGCCTTCAGTTTAATTATGTTATTCACATATTATAATATTTACATAGCAAGGGAGAATAACGAGCAGTTCAGCATTGTTTTACTCTTAATGTGCTAGATTTTTTTTTTTTAATTGGAACGAGTCTCTTTGCTACTGAGCTACATTCCCAGCATTTTTTTTTTTCCCCCTTCCTTTCTTTTTAAGTACCAGGGTAGCTCAACTACTGAGCCACATCCCCTTGGTTTTTTATATTTTATCTAAAGACAGGGTCTCACTGAGTTGCTTAGGACCTTGCTAAATTGTTGAGACTGTCTTTGAACTCATGATCCTCCTGCTTCAGCCTCCCAAGCTGCTGGGATTACAGACATGCACCCCTGTGCCCAGCAATAGGAACATTTTAAAAATCACTTTTCTCAGAAGCTTAGCTCTCCATCCATCTCATGTTGAACTCATATCATGTTGAAAAATTTTGGGGGTGGGGTACCGAGGATTGAACTCAGGGGCACTCAACCACTAAGCCTCATCCCCAGTCTTATTTTGTATTTTATTTAGAGACAGGGTTGCTCAGTGCCTCACCATTGCTGAGGCTGGCTTTGAACTTGGGATGTTCTGCCTCAGCCTCCTGAGCCACTGGGATTACAGTTGTGCACCACTGCGCCAGGCTCAGTATCATGTTGATAAGTAACCTATTTCCTTGACTCATGTGTTTATTTTGTATTTGGCATACATAAGTTAATGTGTGGGGCAGTAGATCAAGATTTGAAATGTTAGTGGTTATTATTAAAATACTAATTTCCAGATCTGTGCAAGAAAGGTAAGATTACATACACTTTGTGATATAATGAAGTTTAGGACACGAGTCTTGGAGCTTAACCACTGAGCCACACCCTCAAGTCGCCGCCGCCGCCCCCCCCCCCCCCCCCCCCCCCCCCCCCCCCCCCCCCCCCGGTGCTGGAGATTGAACCCAGGGCCTTGTGCTTGCAAGGCAACACTCTACCAACTGAGCTATATCCCCAGCCCACTGGGGCTGGCTTTGAACCTAAGATCCTCCTGAGTCGTTGGGAACAGGCATGTGTGACAGTGCCCTCCTAGGGCATGATTCTTGGGGCTGGGGAGATAGCTCAGTTGGTAAAGTGCTTGCCTTACAAGCACAGGGCCCTGGGTTCAATCCCCAGCACCGCAAAAAATAAATAAATAAATAAAAAAAAGCTAGGGCATGATTCTTGAATTCCAAAAGATGAAGATTTTTTTATTTTTTAGGACTTTTTAAAATACCTTTATTTTATTATTTTTACATAGTGCTGAGGCTCAAACCTAGTGCCTCACATGTACTAGGCAAGCATTCTACCACTGAGCTACAACCCCAGCCCCAAGATAAAGAACTTTATCAGGGATATTCATTAATCTAGCAAACACTCTTTTTTGGGAGGAAATGATGGTACCAGGGATTGAACCCAGGGACCTTAACCACTAAGCCACATCCCCAGCCCTTTTTTATATTTTATTTAGAGACAGTGTCTTGCTGAGAGTTACTTAGGACCTCACTGAGTTGCTGAGCTGGCTATGAACTTGCCATCCTCCTGGCTCAGCCTCCTGAGCTACTGTCCAGCTAGCAAATATTCTTAGTGTTGGCTCTGTGCCAGAGGCATTGCTGTACAGTGGTAAATTACTTCTCACCCAGACTTCAAAACTTAGGAAACTTAAGTAAGATGGTGTGAAATTAACACAGGAGTAGAACAATTAAGAGCCCCTTAAAGGGATGGAAAATTGATAGGTAAACAAAGGTAGCATATCAGTTTGATCATTGGGGAAGGAGAGATGAGACTGTAAATGGTACACATATACACACACACTTTTTTTAACCATACAAAGTTAGAACATATATAAGTGTGTGTGTGTGTGTGTGTGTGTGTGTGTGTGTGTGTGTTTTCCTACTTCACACAAACACAAAAATAAATTCCAAACAGGATAAATTCTTACGATCTCAAATGGATAAAAGCAAAGCTTTTTGTATTTTTTGGTACTGGGGTTATGTATGTATTATTTATTTATTTATTTTGAGACAGGACCTTACTACATTGCTTAGGGCCTCACTAAGTTGCTGAGGGTGGCCTTAAACTTGTGATCCTCCTATCTCAGCCTCCTGAGTCCCTGGGATTACAGGCATATGCCACTGAATCCAGCAAGAAAAACAAAACTTTGAGAAGAAAATTTGAGAATACTTTTATGATCTCAGAGGAAAAAGAGTTCTTAGACCAAGTATAAAAAGCTAATCATAAAGGATAAGGTTAATAAATAGAAGTATGTTAAAGACTTTTTTTAAAAAAATGAAGGGGCTGGGGAGATAGCTCAGTTGGTAGAGTGCTTGTCCTATAAGCACAAGGCCCTGGGTTCGATCCCCAGCACCCAAAAAAAAAAAAAAAAAAAAAAATGAAGACAAGCCACAAACTGAATAGAAGGTATTTGCAACTTCTGTTACTTTACAGAGAATTAGTGTTCAGGATATATAAAGAATCTATACTAGAAAGACAACTCAAGAGAAAAATGAACAAAAGGCATGAACAGGAATTTCATGAAACAGAAAACAAGAAGGACCGGTAATCCATGAAAAAAAGCTTCAACCTCATTAGTAATCAAGGAAATGCAAATTAATACTATAATAAGATAGCCTTTTAAACCTATAAGATTGGCAATAATTAAGGAATTTGTTTCAGTGTGTTGGAAAGGGATGCAGAAAGTTATGGAAATAAAGTGTTAACTTTAAATTTAAAAAAGTATTGAATATAATAAGGTATTAAAGATATTTTGCAAAAACAGGCATACATTTACTACAACCATCAGTTGTAAATAGTTAATCTTTGGACTTGTGCACCAGGAGTTATATACAAGAATGTTCAGAGCAGCATATTTGAGGGGAAAAGAAAAAAAATCCAGAAACAACCCATGTGACCAGTGATAGAATAATTAAATTATGATGAATGCACACAATAAAATGTTTCAGAGCTATGAAAATAAATATATTACAAGTATATACAATCACATCATTGGATGTATAATGTTGAATAAGAAGACTATACTTTATGGATATATTATGCCTTCTTAAAAGGCACAAAAACAAATACAATTAAAATAGATATTATGGAAAGCATAGTAAGACTAGTTTCTTTAAAAAAAAAAAAAAGGGTTATCAAATTGGCAAGCGTGGATGCCTCTGGGAAGGAGGCCAGGGATTGGGGTTGGTGGGGGTCAGGGGAACAACACAGTTTTGTCTTATACTCCAGAATTCCTCTTAAGAGTTCCGCGAAGGGGACTGGGGTTGTGGCTCAGTGGTAGAGTGCTTGCCTAGCATGTGTGAGGCACTGGGTTCATTTCTCAGCACTGCATATAAATAAATGTTTTTAAAAAGGTTTGTCCACAACATAATTTTAAAAAATGAAAAAGAGTTCCATGAAGAATGATAATGTTGGTTAAAAAAAAAAAAAGTGTGTAATCCTTTTCTAGCATTTGAATTAAACTCTTAGAAAATACATTTCAGGACATAACAATTCCCAATTCTGTTGTGTATCATGGTTCTCTGCTGATTGGACAGATTAATTTTGTAATATTTACTTTGGGAAAAAGAAGTATATGAAAAACAATGCTTATAAGAAAGTTTCAGGATGCCCCTCCCCCCCAAAAAAAAGAACTTAGTGATTTCAAAATTTGTTACAAAGTTACAGTAATCAAGACAATGTGGAACTTACTAGTTTAAGGATGGACAGAACAATGGAATGTAATAGCCCAGAAATAAGCCCTCACTTTTATAATCAATTGATTTTCAACTAAGGTGCAGAAAAAGCTTGATGGGGAAAGAATAATTTTCTCAACAGATAATACAGGTACAACTGGATATTTTTTCCACATGAAAAGGAGTAAAGCTGTACCTCTATCTCACACTGTATACCAAATTAACTCTTAACTGTGCTACTTTGTTTTATACCTGACATAATCAATCTATATAAAAGAGGTTTGTTTGGGCTCAGAGTTTTAGAGGATTCTGTCCATGTTTGGTTAGCCCTATTGCTTTGGGCCTGTGACAGCCAGACATCATGGCAGGAGCTTATGGAGGAGCAAAACTACTCATCTCATGACTAGAAACCAAGATGAAGAGACAGGTCCCATTATCCCCTTCAAGGTCATGCCCCCAGCTAACTAAAGACCTCCCACTAGGCCCTATCAAAGTTTTTACCACTTGCCAGTAGCACCAAGCTAGGGTTTTAGAGGATGCTTAACCTAAGTAGATCAAAAAGGTGTTAACAAGTGCTAAAACTAAAGTATAAAACTCTGAAAAAAATAAAGGCATGAATCTTTATGACTATGGGTTAGGCAAAATATGACACCAAAAGCAGAAGAAACCAAAGAAAAAAGTAGATAAATGAACTTTAGGGAAATGAAGACCTTTTAATGCTTCAAAGGGTACAGTCAAGAAAATAAAAAGATAACCCTCAAAATGAGAGAAAAAATTGCAAATCATATCTGATAAGAGACATGTATCTAGCATATATGTAAAGAACTGCTAAAAAGACAAACTGCTAAAAATTGCAAGTCATATCTGATAGGAGACATGTATTTAGCATATATGTAAAGAACTGCAGTTTAAAAATGGGCAATGGGGGCCAGGTTTGTGGCTCTTTGGTAGAGGACTTGACTAGCTTGTGTGAGACACTGGGTTTGATTTTCAGCCCCACATAAAATAAATAACAAAGATATTGTGTCCATCTTTAGCTAAAAAATTTTTTAAATGGGCAGAGGACCTTGAATTGATTTTTCTCCAAAAAAGATATACAAGTGACCAATAAGCACTTAGAAAGATAATGATAAATATCATGTCATTGAGGAAATGCAAATAAAAACACATGGGATACGACTTTACACTGTAATAATACAGTAGGATGTTATAAAGAATGTGGAGAGGGCTGGGGAGATAGCTCAGTTGGTAGAGTGCTCACCTCGCAAGTGCAAGGCCCTGGCTTCGATCCCCAGCACCGCAAAAAAAAAAAAAAAAAAAAAAAAAAAAAAAAAATGTGGAGAAATTAGAACTGTCCTAAATTGCTGGCGAGAATGTACAATGTGGTGTGCTTGCTTTGGAGAACAGTTGGCAGTTTCTCAAAAAATTGAACAGAGCCAGGCTTGGTGGCCTATGCCTTACTCCCAGCTATTTGGGAGACTGAGGCAGGAAAATCCCAAGTTCAAGACTAGCATGGGCAACTTGATTAGATTATGCCTCAAAAAAAACAAACAAACAAGAAGACTGGGGATGTGGTTCAGTGGTAAAGTGCCCTTGAGTTCAATCCCCAGTAACTCAAAAAAAAGTTAAAACATAATTATCATATGACTTGACATTTCCAGCTCTGTCTCCAAGAGAATTGAAAACATATTCACACAAAAAACTTGTGCACAAGTGTTTATAGCAACATTATTTAAAGCATTATAGCCCAAACTGAAAACAATTTGAGCGTCCATCAACTGATAAATGGATAATAAAATTTGGTATATCCATACAATGGAATATTACTAGACCATAAAAAGGAATTAAATACTGATATGTGCTACAAGGAGGAACCTTGAAAAATTATGCTAAGTGAAGGGAACCAGGCACAAAAGATAATATATGATTTTTGTTTATTAAATGTTCAGAATAGGCAAATCCACAGAGACAGAGAAGTCATAAGGGGTTCTCCCAGGGTTAGGAGAGAAGAGAAAGAGTTGTAAGTGCTAATAGATACTGGTTTCTTTTTGTCATTAAAAAAGTGTTCTGACATCATTTAACTGGTGATGATTGCACAACATGTGTATATACTAAAATCCGCTGAATTGCTATCTATTTGTGGTATTAGGGTTGAGCCCAGGACCTAAAAATTGCTAGCCAAGTGTTGTCCCACTGAACTACATCCCCAGCCCTTTTTAATTTTTTTTTTTTTTTTCCCCTGGAGATTGAACTCGGGTATTCAACCACTGAACTACATTCCCAGCCCTGTTTTGTAGTTTTATTGAGAGACAAGCTCTCACTGAGTTACTTAACACCTCACTTTTGCTGAGACTGACTTTGAACTTAAGATCCTCTTGCCTCGGCCTCCTGAGCCACTGGAATAACAGGCAAGTGCCACCATGCCCCGCTAAAATTTTTGATTTATTTTGAGACAGTGTTTTGCTAAATTGCCCAGGATGCCCTCCAACTTGGGATTCTTCTGCTTTTGCCTCCTGAGTGAGTAACTGGGATTACATGCATGCCCCATAGTGCTGGCACAGAACCGTACACTTTAAATGAGTTCATTATATGTTCATTATAATGATGTGTTCATTATATCTCAAACTGGATATTTGGGACAGGTGGGTGTGTGTGTGTGTGTGTGTGTGTGCGTGCTTTGTTAAGAAAGATTCAGGAATATGGTTTAAACATTACTATTTGGTTGTTGCTGTTCTTCAGAATCCACTACTCATCATTTAGAAGTTATTCCTGTAATTCTAATTGTGCATTTGTTTGCATAGGAAAGAAACATGAATTGAAATTGCTTAATTCTGAGCTGTAGATGATATAAATTCAATGTTATTAATTTCTTACTGTGTAACTGATTTTCAGCTCTTACTGAATTTAACCCTCTTTCTCTGGGCTTTAAGGGTATGTAATAAACTTGAATGAAATTTAAAAAAGATCAAGACCTTAATATTTATAATGCCAAATATATTATGAAAGAAGCTAATGAATCTCTTTCCCATATTTAGTCAGTTTATGGCCATGGTACCTAGTTTATATGAGAGCAAACTTAGAAAAGTGGTTGGATAATTTTTTTAAAGGCCTTTTTAAAACCTAGAATTCTGACTACTACTTTTGTCCTCTAGAAGCAGAACTTTGTATGACATTTGAATTGTCAGAATTTCTTTGAGGAAAGGCTAAGATTATAGAAATTATTTGAAATGCTTCTAAAATAAGATAAATATTTCTTTTCTTTTTAAAGATAAATATTTCTAAATAAACATTTTAATTTACCTAGTGTGATCTGACATATGCCAACTTTTGCTTTCCATTGAATTGTGGACCTAATATGTGTTTAGAAACTCATATTTTTGTTTATAGTGACTGTACCTTTTGAAAAGTATATATTGCTTCTCAACCTTTTGACTGAAATCTAGTACATAGTTTAACAGTCCACCAAAATTCAAATATGACATTGATGCAGGAAGGAATATATGCAAAAAGTGCTGGGTTTAACATTCTTTTTAATGATAGTGTATGTCCAGATTTCGTGGGAACCTGGCCTGACTTTAGAGACTTGCTAATGCTGGTTGATTCACATAAATGTAAAAATATTCCATCGTTCCCCTCCTGTATTTAGTTGGGATGGTGACAGTGAATATCTTAAAAGAATTTTTAAGCTAAAGGTAAATAAGAAGTAATTTATTTTCTTTTGCCCTGATAGTTAAAATAATGACTACAAAATATATCTTTTTTGCTTAGTTGATGTTTTTCAACCATTAATTCAGTGGTATAGAAAGAGCTGAATGGGAACCCAGAAGATTAAAATAGACTTAAGAGGAGTCCATCAGTTTTTCTTTAAAACTTTTTGTAACCCAATTCAAATATGATTCTTTTAAAAACTACAATTATAAATATGAATTTTGAGAATTTGATACTAAAGAATTATTTTTAGGAGTGGTAATGGTGGTGTGATTCTTTTGCTTTTTCCTTATCTCATAGAGAGATATATTGAAATATTTTCAGGTGATATGATCTGGACTTGTTTGAAAATAATGAGGGAATTGTAAGTGTAGAAGTTATAGATGAAATAAGATTGTCCTAAATTGATAATTGTTGAAGGTAAGTGATAGGTACATGGGGGTTCATTATGGTGTCCTATTTTTATATATGTCTGAACTTTTCTATAATAAAATGAAAAAAACACATCAATAAATTTTCAGTAAAGTTAGCCTAGGTAGAACTTGTTGGAATTTTTTTGTTTTTTGTCTGTCAGCCTTTATCGTTAGTACTCTACTGTCCCAATAGTCCACTGATGAGCTTTGAATTTCTGAGAAAATGGGGACAAGCCACTGTTGGCCCATTAATTGTCACCTGTGTACCTACTCTTCAGTTGTCTAGATCTGTAGCTAACTTTAGTGACTCTGTCAAGTGGAAGATAAATTTCAGAGAGGCCCATCCCATTTTGATAATTTGGGGTAGAGTTGAGGCAGTATTTTTGCTTGAAATCTTTGTCTTAAGAATATTGGCTTCCTAAAATTTTCTGTGTAATTTTAAATATTCTATGTAAATCAGGAAACAGTATTAATGATTTATACAAATGAAATAGAGAACTTAAAAACAAAAAATTGCCCTTCTCACAAATGAAAAGAATTGAAGATATATCAGTAATAATTAGCCCAGTTTATTAATAAATATTAATTCATGGATGAATCATTATCTTCTGAAGTCATATCATTTTCAGCTGGTGTGGGTTAGCTTTTTACTTGGTCTTCTGTTGAACAGTCCTGATGACACCCAGAAAAATAAAGTAGGCAGCATGTCAGTCTTTGTGTTTCCCAAAAGACTTATAAAAGACTGGTTGTTGCCTAGCAGGCATGAGGCTCTAGACTCTACCTCTAATACTGCCAAAATAAATAAACAAAAAAGGACAGTGATTGTTTAGAGTCTGTTGAATTTTTCAGATTTGATTCACTAGCAAGAGATGCCATTCCTTAGATTTCTGTCTACTTAATGAGTTGATTCTCTTTTTAAAAGTTTAAAGGGATTAGCTAATAACAAATTACATTCTTACAAAATAGGTTTTGCCCAGTAAAAGTATAGAAAAAGACTTAAAAATTCTTTTGTTCTGTTGATGTGTTGTAGGGAGATTTTGTGGTCACTTAAATCATAAGTCAGCGTAAGAGCCACATACAAGACTTAATGTATCCTTTATCCCTAGTTAAGATGGGTGAGATGTTAGTGAACCACCCAACCTACTTGTTTTTCTGTTAGTTGTAGATTTGTGTGAAGCTTAAGTTTTTGGTGAGTTTGATCACATTAAACCTGAGGTGAGTAGCAGGCAGATATTTTTATATCTAAGACACCATTTCTTATGTACGATTATAATGTTTCTTTAAAAATGTGGGTTTAAAATTATTTCTAATGTTCTTTTTTTTTTTTTTCCTTCCTTTTACCCTTTAGCTGGCAATCCTTTGGTCCAGCAAAGTGGACAACCACTCATTCTGACCCAAAATCCAGCACCAGGTCTGGGCACAATGGTTACTCAGCCAGTATTGAGGCCTGTCCAGGTCATGCAGAATGCCAATCATGTGACAAGTTCCCCTGTGGCCTCACAACCAATATTCATCACTACCCAGGTGAGTAGAGCTCGAATTCTGTGATTGATAGATGAGAGGAAGGCTGTGTAAACCTTTGGGAGTCTGACTTAGGATCTTTAGCATCGTTAGCAATGGCTCTCAGTCTTGTTTTTTGAACTGAATTTCTCATTTACTATTTCTTAATTTGATGTTTACTTTTGAGGAAAGACCCGCATAGCATCATGACTGGGTGATTACTTCATACCCCTAAAGAGGTCTGTGTTAATTGATTTGATTTAGGTCTGGGAAGAAATTAGTGGGAAAGCTTTAGGATTAGGCAGCTTTAACTTCTGGCTCTCAAGGCTACTTACCCTTTGCTTGGGGGTTATTTTTCTTCACATGGGTAAGTTAATTGACTTAGAGGTTTATACATGAAATTGGTGATCTTTGGAAGAAAAGGAAAACAACTTTTTTGATTTGTAATGTGATTGAATTTGGAAAACCTATTTCAAATTTGTAATCTAAAGGCAAATGCTTCTCTTTGTGGCTTTCAGAGTAACAAAATTTTATCTTATAAATTTGTCAGAGGTTTGTGGCCTTTAAAGTGGATTTAAGGAACAATTTCTTAGGATTGTATATATGTTGAATCACTCCAGTGAATACTGTTAGTGTTTGTCTTTTTTTTTTCCTTCCCTTGTATACTTTTAGCAGGTTAGGGGCCATTTGGTAGATACAGTTTTTGAAGCTAAGTGTCTCTTAAGTCAGGAAGCAGGTTTTTATTTTGACTCATATGTGCTAATTTTTATTGTCCGATTTTGATGTGTGCACATTTTTTTAGTACCAGGATTGAACTCTGGGGCACTTGACCACTGAGCCACATCCCTAGCCCTATTTTGTATTTTATTTAGCGACAGGGTCTCACCCAGTTTCTTATTAGCACCTCACTTTTGCTGAGGCTGGGATTGAACTTGCAATCCTCCTATCTCAGCCTCCCAAGCTACTAGGATTACAGGATTACACCACTGTACCTGGCTTTAGTTTTGATATTTTGTCACTCAGAAATTTGCCAAAATTTTCTATAATTTTTTCCAACTCAGTTATTTAAAAGTTCTAACTTGAGAGAAAACCATTAGGTAAGAGTGGGAATTCTTTAGATATGGGTCATCCTGCAGTCAATGTTAGTGTTAGTTGGTCTGCTTGTTAAAAGATCGTTTTGCTTTTTAATGCAGGGATTTCCTGTAAGGAATGTTCGGCCTGTGCAAAATGCAATGAATCAGGTTGGGATTGTGCTGAACGTACAACAAGGTCAAACAGTTAGACCAATTACTCTAGTCCCAGGTAAGGAAAAATGTCTATCCATTTGAAATAAACTGGCATCCAGAAGATTTGTTTTTATTATTTACAAATACTCTAGGTCATTTAAAAAGTATACTCAAAAAAATCTTAATGATTTAAGCCCAATTTTTAAAAAATTGTTTTTAACCTTTGACCAGGGTGGTGTCCTATTTTTCTATAGTTTTTCCCCACCCTTCATGAGGTAGTAAAACTGGGCTTATTTAGTCGTTTTTGGTAACTACTGCTTTGGTTAACAAATAAGTTTGTTATCCTAAAAGAATGTTATTAATGCAGACTCCTAAATTCTGTACTCCAGGGTACTTCTGCTCACTTACATGATGGGACTATAAACTTTATTTTACTTTAATTTTATAGCATAGATTTTTACATGTAAATGAAACAGATGACATATCTTTTAAGGATATTTATCAATGACTAGGTAAAATTTTTTAAAGAATCTTAGGAATAGGGGCTTGTAGCTTAGTGGTACAGTACATGCTTAGCTCCAGGTTCCATTCGCAGCACACATACAAAAAAATGTTTTCCTCCAACTCCCCACATTACTTGTTAAGTTTATAATAATTCAGGCCAAAAAAGAATATTTTAATGTTTGATTATAAGGGTACCCCTATAACTTCCTCATGTGTTTTAGTTTTTTGTTCTCGAAGCCCACTGTGGTTTTTTGGCCATAAGTGTGATCAGTTTACCCTATCACATTCTGGAATTCATTTCTCAATGGAATTATCTACAGTTGTGCCCAGAGACGTTCTCCTTTGGGACATCCTAGTAGAATGGTATAGTCTGTCTGCTATTTGAGTTTATAAAAAAGAATGGAAGACCCTTTTAGAATTTTGAGGAAGGGGAATTCCTTTTTCCAGGATCAAGCCTATCTTTTAACCTTTAAACACCCAGACTGCCTCCCTCCCTCTCTCATCTAGTACCAAGGTCAAGCTATTTATAGTATTCTTGATATGAAAAAGGTAGTGTGGTTAGGTGTTTTATGAGGAGTTGACGAAAATCTTGGGTTACTTAGAATAATTTTTTTCATCAGCTTGGATACCTATTGATTTCTTGGATTTTAAAATCTGCATACCTCTGATGGTTGCTGAACAGTTTGGGGAAATTATTTTTTCCCATTCTAGCATTTCTGGTAAAGGAAAGAGAATGTATTATAGGTGAGCCCATTGATGAAGATTTGGTACTTTTCTTTGTGTCTCTTTTAAAAGCCCCAGGTACCCAGTTTGTTAAGCCGACAGTTGGAGTCCCACAAGTATTCTCTCAGATGACCCCAGTGAGACCAGGCTCCACAATGCCTGTGAGGCCCACCACCAACACCTTCACCACCGTCATCCCAGCTACTCTCACCATTCGAAGCACCGTCCCACAGTCCCAATCGCAGCAGACCAAGTCCACTCCCAGCACTTCCACCACTCCCACTGCCACGCAGCCAACCTCATTGGGGCAACTAGCTGTTCAGCCTCCAGGCCAGTCCAACCAGACCTCGAATCCCAAGCTAGGTGAGCCTTGAGAAAAGGAGATGGCAGACCAAGATGGGGTGGTGGGCAGAGAACAGATGATTATCACTTGGTCAACGTAGCTCCTTCCTTCCCCTCTCCACCTGCAGTGAGCATTGCCAGCTTTGTCACTGTGAAACGACCTGGGGTTACAGGTGAAAATAGCAATGAAGTAGCCAAATTGGTGAATACCCTCAACACCATCCCTTCCCTAGGCCAGAGTCCTGGGCCATTGGTGGTATCCAACAATAGTTCTGCCCATGGTGCTCAAAGAACCAGCGGACCGGATACTTCAATGAAAGGTACAATAACTTTGAGAGACCTCGAGCAGCCAGTCATTCAAAAACATTGACAGAGTATTTCTTTTATCTGAATTCTGTATTCTGAAAGGAGAAATAAAATATAGTTGCTATAATTTGTTCTTAGAAAAACTTTAAAAGGGATAGCTACTTGTGAATGGTGCAACTAAATCAGCTACAGGGGATTGTGTATAATTGTGCTTTGGGGATTGGTTAGTCAGATTGAATGATCAGAGATGGGTGGGATAATCAAAGATGGCTTCATGGAGAAGATGGATTTTTGAAGAAGGTTTTTTAAATTTGGATTTTTTAGGTTTTCAGATGGGAAGGATATAAGTGTTGGGAGGGTTTTCAATGAATTAGAGCAGGAGTTTGCAAACTTTCTATAAAGGTCAAGTATAAATATTTTAGCTTTATGCAGTATAGTATCAGTCTTATCTACTGAGTTGTGCTAGTGTGCAGAAGCAGCCACAGATAATATATAAATGAATTAGCATGGCTGTGCTCTACTAGTACTGTTTATGGAGTCTGAAATTTGAATTGTCATATGGCAAAAAGATTAGTTCTTTTGCTTTTATTATAGACATTTAAATATGTAAAAACCTTTTATAAGTGGTGTTGAGAAATCTGGAATTTTCACTCTTACTTGACACCAAATATAAAAATAAATTCTAGGGGCTGGGGTTGTGGCTCAGTGGTAGAGCACTTGTCTGGCATGTGTGAAACATTGGGTTTGATTCTTAGCACTGTATCGAAATAAATAAAATAAAGGTCTTCTATCGATGGCTAAAAAAATAACTTTAAAGAATAAAAAAGTATATTCTAAATCAAAGACTTAAACATATAAGCTAAAACTATAAAACTCCTAGAAGAAAACATAACAGGCAACTGGGTGTGGCAGCCCACACCCAAAATCCCAGCAGCTCAGGTACCTGAGACAGGAGGATTACAAGTCTGAGGCTAGTCTCAGCAACTTGGGGAGGCTCTAAACAACTTAGGAAGACCCTATCTCAAAATAAAAAGGGGTAGGGATGTAGTGGTAAAGTGCTCTTGGATTCAGTCCCCAGTACCAACCCCCCCCCCAAACAAAAAGGTTGGAAACTTCACAATATTGAATTTGACAATTTCTGTTTCTTGGGCATGATACCAAAAGTACAGTCAAGAAAAGAAAAAAATAGATGTTGAATTACATCAAAATTTAAAACTTTGTGTATTAAGGAACACTATCAACAGTGAAAAAGCAGCCTTCAGAATGGGAGAAAATATTTGTAAATTATGTATCTATAAAGAGGTTACAATCAGCAGGGTACAGTGGTGCATTCTTGTAATCCCAGTGGCTCAGGAGGCTGAGGCAGAAGGATCACAAGTTGAAAGCTAGCCTTAGCAACTTAGCAAGAACTGTCTCAGAATAAAAAGGACTGGGTATGTGACTCAGGTTGAGCGCCCCTGGGTTCAATCCCTGGTACCCAAAAAAAAGGTTACTCTCCAGAATACCTAAAGAATTCCTATGACTCAGCAGGCATGGTGACACACACCTGCAATCCCAGCAGGTTGGGAGGCTGAGGCAGGAGGATTGTAGGTTCACAGACAGCCTCAGCAAAAACAGTGAGACCCTGTCTCTAAATAAAAATACAAAATAGGACTGGGGATATGGCTCACTGATGGAGTTCAATCCCCAGTACCACCACCCCCCACAAAAAAAAAAAAAAAAAGAATTCCTAAAACTCAACAAGAAAACAACCCAATTAAAAAATGGGAAAGGACTTGAACAAATATTTCTCCAAAGAGAATGATAAAGTGAGTGGCCAGTAAACACATGAAAAGGTACTCAGCATCACCAGTGTTTAGGAAAGTACAAATCAAAACCACAATGAACCATTTACCATGACTCATACCTGTAGGTATTATAGCTACTTGGGTGGCTGAAGCAGGGGAATTACAAGTTTGAGGCCAGCCTTAACTTAGTGAGACCTTGTCTTAAAAAATAACAAGGACTGGGGATGTGGCTTAGTAGTTAATTGTCCCTGAGTTCATAACCCAAAGAGTAGGGGAGATACACAAGTCATAGTGAGATACCATCTCATACCTGTTATGATAGTAACTATCAAAAACCAGAAAATAGGGTGTAACTCAGTGGGCAAAGGACTTTTCTAGCTTGTGTGAGGCCTGGTTTCAGTCTCCCGGCAATTAAAAAAAAAAAAAAAAAAAAATGTCAAGAATGTGGAAAAAATGGCATCCTTGTACACTTTTCCCAGCAGTGTGAAACATGCAGCCGCTATGATAAATAGTTTAGTGGTTTGTCAAAAAACTTATAAAGTTGTCTATGGTGACACATGCCTATAATCTCAGCAACTTAGCAAGACCCTGTCTCAAAATAAAAAAAATAAATGTACTGGGTGTACAGCTCAGTGGTAGAGAGCCACTGGGTTTGGTCCCCAGGACCTAAATAAATAAATAAAATAAATAAGTAAAATAAAAGTCACCATATTCTTTAGGAATTCCACTTATGGGTACATAAAAGAATTGAAGCAGGGACTAGAAGAGATACTCATACACCCACATTTGTAGCAGTGTTATTCATAATGCAGAACAGGTATAAAATAGCCCAGGTATCCATCAAGTGATGAATGGATAAACAAAATGTGGTATATACATACAATGGTGTATATTATCAGTCTTAAAAAGGAAGTTCTGACATATGGATACAACATGGATAAACCTTGTGGATACTATACTAAGTGAAAGAAACCATTCACAGAAGGACAAATACTGTATGATTTCACTGAGATACCTAGAGTAGCAGATTCATGGAGACAGAGTGGTGGTTGGTCAGTGATTTTTTTAATGGGTATACAGTATAGTGCAAGTTGAAAAGAGTTCTGGAGATTGTATAACAATTGAAATGTACACTTCAAAATGGTTAAGATAGTAAATATTGTTATATTTTACCACAATTTTAAAAAGAAAAAAATTACCTAAACCTCCCCCACAAAAAAATATATATATAAAAATTATTCTTAGCTCATAAGCCAAATAGAAACTCTTAGTTGGGTTGGTTTAGCTCTGGGCTGCATTTTTCCAGCCCCTAGCCCACAATTAGAATGGTAAAATTAACGTACCTCCAACACAGTAATCACTTCATGCTTACTCATCCTTGGATGTACCACTTCAGGGATATATCCTTTCCTACTGTCATTATATTAATCTCATCAATTCTTCTCACTTCCAGTGTCCTCTTCCATCCCAGTGTTTGACCTCCAGGATGGTGGACGGAAAATATGTCCACGGTGTAATGCTCAATTCCGTGTTACTGAAGCTTTGAGAGGTCACATGTGTGTAAGTGATACTACCTGTAGTCAGGATCCAGCTTAAGTGGCTTACTGCTGCATACCTCTCTCTGATTTTGGGACTGTGAAGCAGGGACTTTTAAAAGTTATTTTCTCTTTTGGTCCATTGTAGAGGAGCTTTGTACTTTGGAATGTGATAGGATACATTTAAAGACCTTCCAGTAGATCAGAACATATGTGACCTTACTTCCTTACTGTGATAGATTTTCAAACTGCAAAGAAGACAGGTTTAGGTAAGATCTCAAATCCTGTTGGCCTCAGTTCACTTAGTATTAATTGTGACATTGAGTGAATCAGGAGCTATTTGTTACCTGGTTTTCATTTTCTAACCTTTTCATTTTGGGGTATTAATCTAGTTGCAAAGGTTGGAACTTCATCTGCCAGGGAACTTAGAGCCAAATGATCATAGGGAGTAGTTAAGGGATATAGGAAGGAAGGAGGGAGAAGTATAAAGTATGGTGTCAGGGGCTATATGACTAGACATACACTAGAAAAAGAGTGGAACGTGGAAATACTATAGAAAACTGAAGGATGAAAGCGGAATAATAATACCTTACTATTAAACTAGGCATGGTAGCTTGCTCCTGTAGTAGGGAGGCTGAGGCAGGAGGATTGCTTGAGCCCAAGAGGTCAGATTGCACAATATAGCAAGACCTGTCTCAAGAAAAAGTAATACTTGGGCTGGGGAGATAGCTCAGTCCGTAGAGTGTTTGCTTTGCAAGCACAAAGCCCTGGGTTTGATCCCCAGCACCGCAAAAAAAAAGAAAGAAAAAGTAATACTTTATTTTGTTATCAGAGAATATTAGTGAAGTTGAGTTAGCATATTGTAGGCATCAGGATAATGAGAATGATCAGATGTCTTTTTTCTTTTTAGTACTGTTGCCCAGAAATGGTTGAATACCAGAAGAAAGGAAAGTCCCTGGATTCAGAACCCAGTGTCCCATCTGCAGCAAAGCCCCCATCCCCTGAGAAAACAGCTCCTGTTACTTCCACACCCTCTTCTACACCTATTCCTGCTCTGTCACCACCTACCAAAGTACCAGAGCCAAATGAGAATGTCAGTGATGCTGTCCAGACCAAGCTCATTATGCTAGTAGATGACTTCTACTATGGACGGGATGGTGGCAAAGTAGCCCAACTCACAAACTTCCCTAAGGTTGCCACATCTTTCCGATGCCCACATTGTACCAAAAGGCTAAAAAACAACATTCGGTAAGTGTTAAAGAGCTTTGGAAATTAACTTACAAAAAAGAAGACTTAATTTGGGGTTGGGGTTTTAACTCAATGACAGTGCATGAACAGGTAGAGAAAGGTCCTATGATGTAATCTTGCTGAGGTTGTTAAATTAATAACTAGTACTGTAAAAGGGATGTATTATGGTAATAAAAGTAACTTTGGTAGAGTAAGGGAAACCAGTGCATCTCCTTCCACAGAATACTTTTAGTTTAATGAACCCCTTATCTTTCTGAACTCAGGATTGTATAGACCGGGGAAGTTGAGGGAGGAAAGCAGATAACATTTGTACATGAGTCTACCATTATATTTCTCACAGGCTATTGGTTTTATTTCTTGTACTTTCCCTGTGCTCTGCTACAGATTCATGAACCATATGAAACACCATGTAGAACTTGATCAGCAGAATGGTGAGGTGGACGGTCATACTATCTGCCAACACTGTTACCGCCAGTTTTCCACTCCCTTCCAGCTCCAGTGCCACTTGGAAAATGTTCATAGTCCCTATGAATCTACTAGTAAGTTTGGAAACTTTTAAACCCTTGCTTTTATACCTTGCTATTCATTTGAATTGAACAGCACTAGAGGGAAGCCCATTGTATATTTACTTCTCTGTGGGTAACAGTGTAGAGGAAATACTTTGCATATTTGTAGCTATCTGCTAACTTCACTTACCCTCCTACCCTGTTTTTGTTTTTAGACCAGGGATTGAACCCAGGGGTGCTTAACCACTGAGTCACATCCCCAGTTCATTTTTATGTTTTATTTTGAGACAGGGCCTCACTAAGTTGCTGAGGCTGGACTTGATCCTGTGATCCTCCTGCATCAGCCTCCAAAGACACTGGGATTATAGGCATATGCCACCATGCTTGTTTTCTTATAAGCCTGACTTACAATATTTTACCATTAAGAATAGTTTTAGTGAAATACATGGTGAACTGGAATGTTACCTACATTGTATGTCTTACAGAAGGGGATACACAAGACTAAACATGAACTCAGGGGAATTAATCTGTTTGCTTACAACTATGCACTTGTAGTAAGTTGACCTTTTGAGAATTTGAGCCCCAGCTTCAGAATATTTCTAATGTCTTCAAGAGATTTCCAGTTTCGTTAAAAAGACAAAAATTATGTATATATAGGAAAATATAATAAGACAACCCCATATTATAAGCATGCATTATGATATGAAGGATAGATAAGATAATTCAGAGAAGGAAAACATCTTGTGGCCAAGTTTCACAGAAAGTGGTGATTAAACTTTCAGGGTTTCTATAAGAAGAATTAGACAGATGGGAATTAGTGAGAGAAGCTTTTGGGTAATTGAAACAGTTTGATTAAAAGCATTAAAACAGATATGTTTATTATCTGAATGCATTTGCTACAAATAAAATTTTGACTAAAAGTGAATTAAACAATAAGGACATCTATGTTATTTAACAGATCTAGGGATAAAGCAGGCTTCAAGTCCAGAAATGAACTGCCTCACTGCTAACTGTTCTCTTGTCTCTGGCTCATAGGGTGGCTGTGTTAGTCTCAGGTACTACATCCAGACACAGACTTATGACAAAGAAGAAACTACATCTTCCTCTGTCTTCCTGTTTTTTTATGAGTAGGAATTGTTTTTCCTTTATATCCCCTTGGATGTAATTGGGCCACAGGCCTATTCCTAAACAGTTTTTAGCGAGATAAATTAGATCATCACGAAGTAACATTGTAAATAGAAATATAATTTAACCTGTATACATAATTGTGATTACTTTTAGTAGTCATTTAAAATAAAGTTTTTAAAAAGGTAAAGGTAATTTTAATAGTACAGTTTAACTTAGTATTTCCAAAAATATAATCATTTTAACATATAATCACAATTAAAACTTAGTATTGAAGAATTCTTTTTTTCCTTTAAAATACAGGAATTTTTGAAATATAGGTATCAATTTGGGTTTGTCACATTTCAAGTGTTCACTAGTTACATGTTGCTTGTGGCTTCCATATTGAACAGTGGAACTTTTAGGACTAATATTTGGCAGTGGATGGATACTGGAATTAATCATTTGTGATACTGTAGTCTGATGCCAGAGGATAACCAAAATTACTACCCAAAATTCTTCACTGTCAATAAGTGGTGTGAAGCTAGAATAACTCATTCACACCTCCCAGTGAAAACACCTACTGTGTGTGTGTGTGTGTGTGAGTGTGTGATGTTGCCAGGGATTAAACCTAGGGCTTTGTGGATGCTAGGCCTGTACTGTGCTACTAAGCTACATCTCCAACCTCCTGGCTCATTTTTAGAATCTGTTGGGTAGGTTTTTGTCATTCCATTTATATATGAATTCTCTATGGGAAAGATAAGTTTTTCCTTATTGAAAAGAAACAGTGCAGACTCTTTCTTGATATTTTTCTCTTGGCTTCCTATTTGTGTTATCTCTGACTTTATTTTTGAGTCTCTTATAATTTAAGATTTGTACTGACTAAAAACAAAATTATTAGCAAGTAGTGCACACCTGTATTCCCAGCAGTTTGGGAGGCTGAGGCAGAAGGATCACAAGTTCAAGGTCAGCCTCAGCAACTTAGTAAGATTCTATCTCAAAATAAAAAGGAGGGGATATAGTTCAGTGGCAGAGCACCCATGGGTTTAATCTTGAGTACCACCAATGAAAACAAAAACAAAACAAAAAAAAACTTGTAACCTAAACAGATAAATACCTTTTCATAGCATCTATCAGATTTATTTGTTTGTTGTGGTACTGGGAATTGAACCCAGGGATAGTCTACCACTGAGCTATATCTCGTCATTTTTATTTTTTATTTTGAGAAAAGTTTCCAGTTAGCAGTAATCCCACCTCAGATAAACTGCATTGACTAAAATACTGCCACTGCACAAGGTTTTTGTTTTGTTTTGTTTTATTTTGTTTTGTTTTGTATTGTTTTGTTTTGTTTATACAGGCTTTCCCTAAATTGCCTAGGCTGACCTCCAACTTGCAGTCTTCCTGCCTCAGCCTTCCAAGCAGTTGGGATTACAGGCAGGACTTTAAGGAACCTGTGTGGCTCTTGAGTTCTTTCACAGTTTGCATCATAGTGTTATTTCATGGTTGTGTGTGTTTGGTGTTGGGCATTGAACACAGGGCCTTGTGCAAAGTACTCTACCACTGAGCTATATCCCCAGGTCACAGTTTTTTAATTTATATGTAATATAGAGATCTTAACCTGCTTGGTTGTTGGATATTCTGTGAACCCCTTGAAATATATGCACACTTTGGGTGTCTGTGCATTCTTCAGGGGAGGGGTTACATAGCTTTTACTGATCTCAGAGGGATTCAGAACTCAAAACCATTTAGGGCTAATCTTGATCTTTATGTCTGTTTTCTTTACTGGCTAACCTAAATTGTATCCCCCCACCCCCAAAGATTCTAACATTAGTCTTCCTGGCATCATTACTCCTATCTCTTAGCGTCCATCAAAGGCAGCTTAGGTTAGTCTTCTAATCTTTTGAAAAAAATTTGTTGGTGGCAAAAGAAAAAGAGTAGTATAATGAGGAAGTGGTTACCATGAACCATGTCAGGTATCAAAGGAAGGCATCTGTGTGGATAAAGACTCATAAGGGAGAATTTATTGATAAACTCACAGATTACATGGAATCAAGGTGGGGTTGCAGAAGCTTAGAGAGGCACAGGGGAGCCAGATGTAGTTGTGCATACCTGTAATCCCAGCTACTCGGAAGGCTTGGGCAGGAGGATAACAAATTCAAGGCCAGCCTCAGCTTCTGTTTTTTTGGTATTGGGGATTGAACCCAGGGGCGCTTAACCACTGAGCCACATCCCCAGCCTTTTTTTGTATTTTATTTAGAGACAGGGTCTCACTAAGTTGCTTAGGACCTTGCTGAATTGCCGAGGCTGGCTTTGAATTCTTCCTGCCTCAGCCTCTGGAACCGCTGGGATTACAGGTGTGTGTCACTGCACCCAGCTCAGCCTGAGCATCTCGGAACCCAGTGGTAAAGCATCCCTGGTTCAGTCCCCAGTACCCACCCGATCTCACCCCCAAAAAAGAAGGGCATAAAGGCATAATGGATCTATTCTTCCATAATTTATAGAAGGAAGCAATGCCTGTCTACTTCTCAATGTAGGAGACTGTGATAGGTGTTAGAGAGGTGAGACTCATGGTGCTAGGAGGGACAGTGCTAGTGTAGCCATTGGGAGAATCAATTCATTTTCATTTATTTTAGGATTGACCTAGGGTCCCTTACCTCTGACCCCCATTCCCAATCCTTTTTTATTATGAGACAGGGTCTTGCTAAGTTGCTGAGGCTGCCCTGAAATGAGATGCTCCTACCTTGGCCTCCTGAGTCACTGGGATTACAGGCATGCCACTGTTCCCAGCCATTTTCATTCTTGAATTTTTCCCACATTAGTTCCTTCCTGTATAAAACTGATACGTTAGGTTACTGAAGATCTGTTAAATCCCCTTATGTCTTAAGTTCTGGTCTCCCTTATCTCACTTGTTTTCTTTGTATGAATAATACACAGAAATCTTAGCAAAGTGCTTATACTTTAGAAATTTCATTAATTTAGTTTTTATTATTGATGTGTGATAACTGTGACAATAGACCTAATGTATAGGTTGTTGGAACAGCCTTCAGAATTGAATGAGATTGCCCAGGGACAACATAGAATAAGAATGGCCTGGGCAGAAAGTTGGAAAGCCCCAATGTTTAAAGGTGTTCTACAGGGGGAGAAAAAAATTACAGGAGATAAGCAAATTAGAGTTAGGAGACAATGTAATATGTGTTGATACTTCTAATTAATTTTCCCAAACATGTCCCGAACTTGACACCTTTATGTCTTTCCTTTTGTTTCTCTAGGCTCCTCTGTTTCACAGACACCCCACTCCCCCATTCTTAAAAGATCTAAATGTTTATATGTCTTACCACTTTTTTCTTAAGGCAAAATTTCTTACTTATCTCTGTCCTTATGGCAACGAATAAATCTCTAGGAGTAGTTTGAAATAGATTGCAGTTGCCTTTAAGAATAAACACAAAATATGAACCTCCTTAGAAAAACAGACATTCTTCAATTATTTCAAATAATTTCAGAGACTATCTGGGTTCCTGGAGCCTTATGTTGTGGACCCCAGATTAAGAACCCCTGATTTTTGTTTGTTTTATTTAGAATTATTTCAGTATCACTCATTTTTAGGGGTGGAACAGTCCAGAAAATGTTTAAAGCTAAAGTCTACAGTTTCCATGTTTGCAAAAACTTAAAAAATAATTCTGGTGAAAATAAGAAAAACACAAAATGGGCCTTCTGGCCATACGTATAATTCAAAATAAAAAGTTAATTTTTTTTTGTCAAATATTTAGAATCGCATCCTCATAAAATTGACCAAAAGGCCTATTTATTTCTTCCTTTTTATTTGTTTGTTTGAGATAGGGTCTCAACTAAGTTGCTTAGGGCCCTGCTAAGTTGCTGAGGCTGGCCTCAAAAAGCAAATTCTTATTTTGTACTTAGGTGTTCAATAGATGTTTGTTGAATTAGTCATAAGAGATAATTGTCCTAAAGCCAAGTAAAGTCACATAGTATTTTAAAATAATTCATTTGTCCATGATAATAACTATGTATTTATTGGAGAGAGAGTCCTATGGGCTTCTATCAGTTTTTGTCTGTAATAACAGATGGCAATTCCTAGATATATTTTGAAATATTGGTAACAGAAAATGGGAGTCCAAGATGGTACTTGACTTTTTAGTTAGAGATGAGACAGTGAGAGGAGGGAAAACAGGAGGATGCTGAATTAAGTTAGAGTTGAAGGTAGGCAATTTAAAATGTAAATAGCTCAGAATCTAAAATGGAGCTTTGGTAAGAAGTCTGAGCTAGAGACATAGGTTAGTTGTTACCAGTAACACAAATGTTAAGACAGAACCATTTTTAAAAATGTTTTTCCTGTTTTTATTTTTTTCCTTTTTAAAAATTTGTTCTTCTTAGATATACCTGACAATAGAGTACATTTTGATATATTATACATACATGGAGTCTATCTTATTCTAATTTGGATTCCATTCTTGTGGTTGTACATGATGTGGAGATTCACTGCGGTGTATTCACACATTAACATAGGAAAGTTATATCAGATTCATTTCACTGTTTTCCTTATTCCTGTCCCCCTCCCTGCTTTTCATTCCCCTTTGTCTAATTCAGTGAACTTCTATTTTTCCCAACATTTGGTTTTTTAGGATTGGCTTAAGACAGAACCATTTTTTTGTTGTTGTTGCTATTATTTTCTTTTCTTTTTTTTAATTATTTATTCTTTTTAGTTATACATGACAGTAGAATATATTTTGACATATCATACCTGCATGGAGTATAACTTACATTCTTGTGGTTGTACCTGATACTGAGTTTCACTGGTTGTATATTCATGTATAGAAGAGTTTTGTCTGAATCATTTTACTGTTTTTCCCATTCCCCCTCCATTCCCCCGAGACAGAACCATTTTATAGAAAGAATAGAAGGAAGCTATGGTTTACTGATGGTTAAAGATATAGGGGTCAGAAAAAAGATAATGAGGATTTTGGACTGGTTTTCCGGTGGATTTATTGATTGTTTTTTGTTTGTTTATTTGTTTTACAGCCAAGTGCAAGATCTGTGAATGGGCATTTGAAAGTGAGCCACTATTTCTCCAGCATATGAAGGATACACATAAGCCTGGAGAGATGCCTTATGTTTGTCAGGTACTGCCTTTTTCTCCAGGGCATTTTAACCATTTTGTTCTCAGGAGGAACACAGAGAATTCACTGATGAATATTGCTGAATACCTGCAGCATACATTCAGTTCCCTGCACTGAAGAAGTATAGAATAATAACTTTCTTCAGGAAAGAACAGAATTGTGCAGAAGAAAAACAAAAGAACATAATGACAGGTGTATTATTTACCCAGCTAGAGAACATGTGCATGTACTAAAAGAATGTCCTGAACTTGCCTCTTAGAGATGGACAGAGAAAGCTTTATTCCTTAATTGTAAAATATAATGTAGAATATGGATTGTTTTCAGACTTCCTTGTCCCCTTTAATTTTATCTTCAGTCCCAAATAAATTTATCTCATAGATCTGTTTGCATTACAAATTCAGAAAAATAATTTCTACATAAATAGAAAAACATTTTTCCCCATATTTAAAAAATTTTGCTGCCATCTTTTTTAAGGCCACAGTTGTTCACTTCACTCTTATCCTTATTTTCCCTCTTATGTGATTCAGGTGTGTCAATATCGCTCCTCACTCTACTCTGAGGTAGATGTCCATTTTCGGATGATCCACGAGGATACGCGGCATCTGCTCTGCCCTTATTGCCTGAAAGTCTTCAAAAATGGCAATGCATTCCAACAGCATTACATGAGGCACCAGGTACCAGGCACCCTGCAATTCCTTTATTTTCACTTGTATCATTCGTGGCTACTGGGGCCAGGGTTGAGCTAGGAAGATAATTTTGGTAGTAAAGATAATATACAGGTGTTTATAAAAAATTGTGGAATTTCAGTTCATGTGCTAGGATAGGTGATAGAGATTCAGTAGTAAGCAAAACAAACAGTGAAGTATAGAGTGGTATTCAAGACCTGAGGGATGGGGCTGGGGAGATAGCTCAGTCAGTAGAGTGCTTGCCTTGCAAACACAAAGCCCTGGGTTCGATCCCCAAAGAAAAAAAAAAAAAAGACCTGAGGGATGAATTAGAATGAGCCTGACAGAATAGGACAGAAGAACATGAACCTGAGACACAGAGCAAGACCATGGTGGTTTAGGAAATTGAGAGATGTTCATTGTAGATTGTAGAGTTACAATATGGAGGGGGGACCTTATAAACCATGAATAGGAATTACTGAGAAGACATTAAAGGGGTATTAGCACTGGAGTGATGTGTTCAGAATTACTTTAGTTAAGATTTTACACTGACTGCCTTGAGGAGAATAAATTCAAGGAGACCAGAGTTAGAGATACTAGTCAGAAGTCTTTTGCAGTAGTTTAGGTGAGAAATGATAGTGGCAGTTGACTTTTGAAATGAATAAAAAGGATAAAGTTGAAATATGTGACATTTATGATTTAGAGATAAATTAGATGGAAGTAGCAAGAAAATAGTTAAGAATAGTGCTTAGTCACAGGCATGGTAGTGCACACCTGTAATCCCAACTGCTCCAGAGACTGAGGCAGGAGTATCACAAGTTCAGTGCCAGCCTCAGGAATTTAGCAAGGCCTCAAGCAACTTAGTAAGACTCTGTCTCAAAATTTAAAATAAAACAGGCTGGGGATGTGGCTCAGTGGTTGAATGCCCCTGGGTTCTTTACAGAGATGCAAACAATGGAGAAGGTAGATTTGGGGAAGAAGATTATGAGTTTGAATATTCTGAGTTATTGCCTGTGGACATCAAGTATATTGGATAATAGCTCTGAAGTATGGGAGAAACATTTGAGTTGTTGAAAAGATATTTGTGGATCATTATTACGTAAATTCAGTAGATTTTAAACTTTCAAGTGTTGTGAGCTCTCCAGCTCCGTGGAGAATAAGGTAAAGGCTTAGGATCCTTGAAGTCTCTATCCACAGAGCCAGTGCCATAATTAAAATGGGAAAAATCAGAAGAGTGTTGGTGTTGAAGAAGCTGAAGAGAATGAAGTGCTTTGAAAAGGGTGTGATCAAAATGACACATGTTGCAAGAGGTGTCAAGCAAGATAGAAACTTAGAGGTAGACTTTTAGCAGGATTGGACAGAGCCATTTTGTTGGTGGATAGGATGGAAGTCAGATTTTTAGCAAGAGAAATAAAAGAAGGAAGGAAATACACAACTTACTTAAAGAAGTCTGTTTATGAAGGGGAGAACAGAGAGTAGCAGATCAGGGGCAAGGAGTTGTAGCAGGGAAGAATTTTGTGTTGTTGCTTTTGTTGTATTTTATTTATAAGGTGGAATAGATAAGACCTTGTTTTAAAATGCTACAAGAAAGGAGCCATGCTAAGTAACTTAGTGCAATCCTGTCTCAAAACAAAAAACATATAGTTCAGTGATAAAGCATCCCTGAATTCAGTTCCCAGTATCAAAAAAGATAAGAAAGGAGCCATAAGGAAGAGCAAAAGATACCTAAGAAATAATACAGAATTGAGAACAAAATCTGTACATGTGTGCATAGTGTTCACAGATAGGTGCACACAGACATGCACATGCTGTCATTTAAAAAAAAAAAACTTTTTGTAGTTGCAGATGCATAGAATGCCTTCGTTTTATTTGTTTATTTTTATGTGGTACTAAGGATCGAACCCAGAGCCTCACACATAGGCAAGTGCTGTGCTGCTGAGCTACAAACCCAACCACATGCTGTCATTTTTAAGCACCTCTCTTCTCTCACGCTTCTCTTTTGCACAGTAGTGACTGCTAATAATCCACCACAAATGTATTTCCAAACAGGGGCATGAAAATCGTCACTTGTAACTCAGTATGATGTTGCATTTCTTTGCTATCCAAGCAAAGAAAATCATAGACATGAGTTCTAGTTTTGAAGGACCTCAGTACCAGGCAGACTCAATCTTCAAGAGGTCTCACAAAGGAGTTACATCAGTATATATTGATGTGTTGAGAGGAAAATCAGCAAGATATAGACAAGTATTGTCATTTGTGTTAATAAATAAATAAAGGAAAATGGTGATTAGATTTGAATGTTTGTCAAATAGCTATATGCATAGACTGTCCATGAAAAGATACTCAGGAAACTAGTAACATGCAGTTGCTATGGAAAGGGACTAAAGTCAGGTAAAATACAACCACATAACATGCAAGAGTACAAGAATAAATACAGTTTTTATTTGTTTTCTTGCTTACTATGTACATTTTATTTTCTTTAAAACAATCAAAAGACTGTTCAGGATTAGGTAGCACTGTGTGCAATGTAAAGAAAGAGTAAGGGCAAGTAAAGCTTTAACCGGTCTAAACTGTTACAAGTGAGAAAGGGATGATTTGAGGACCTACTTGTTCAGTCTTGACTCCCGTCTTCCTTTGGGAGTGTGAGAGGTGACGATTCTCAATGGTAGGTTTTCTTCATGTTGTGTATTTATTTCTTAATTAAATGATCAACATTAAAGTGGGAAGAGTGTTGGTTGGCATTGATCTGTCTTCTCAGAAGAGAAAATTCATTGGGAACCTTTAAGAGATTCTTGTCTATCTCTTATTCCTCCTCTACCCCTTTAGAAAAGAAATGTTTATCACTGCAACAAATGCCGGCTTCAGTTTCTCTTTGCCAAGGACAAAATTGAACACAAGCTTCAGCACCATAAAACCTTCCGTAAACCCAAGCAACTGGAAGGCTTGAAACCAGGCACCAAGGTAAAACATTTGCCAAAGTTTCTTTTACAGACTCAAGGAGAGTAGGAATAGAGATTTTCAGTATTCTGAGGTTCACCATGGTTGGTATCTAATTATTCCTTTACTTGATTCTCAGGTGACAATCCGGGCTTCCCGAGGGCAACCACGAAATGTTCCTGTATCCTCCAATGATACACCTCCCAGCGCTTTGCAGGAGGCAGCCCCACTGACCTCCTCAGCTGACCCTCTGCCTGTCTTCCTTTATCCCCCTGTCCAGCGCAACATCCAGAAGAGAGCCGTTAGGAAAATGTCAGCACCTTCTTCTAAATGCTGGGTTGGGGGAATTGTGTGGGCTGGATTATTCCTGTTAGCCAGTGTAATCAGATAGTGTTTTTGCAGGGTTAATTATCTAAAACCCTGAAATTTGGGGATACTTGAAGCAGTAATGAGAATTTTCCTTTTTTGTTTGTTTTTTTGTTTCTCAACAGGAGTGTTATGGGCCGGCAGACATGCCTCGAGTGCAGCTTTGAGATCCCAGATTTCCCTAATCACTTCCCCACTTATGTACATTGCTCTCTATGTCGCTATAGTACCTGCTGTTCTCGAGCTTATGCCAACCACATGATCAAGTAAGTCATGATTAAACTAGTCTTATACTTGGGAGTTCAGATTCTCTAGAACTCTTCATTCTCTCCCTTATTCTAGTTTGTTTTCTTCCTTTAACTGTTAGAGCTGTTTACCCAATTCTCCTAGCAGGGTGAAGCCAAACCCATATTCATTTGGCTTTGATGGTTTGTGCTCCAGATTCCTACAGCCTTGCTATTCAGACTATGGTCCAAGGACCAGCAACATTAGATGGGAACTTGTTAGAAATGCTCACTCTAGGGGCTGGGGAGATAGCTCAGTCGGTAGAGTGCTTGCCTTGCAAGCAAAAAGCCCTGGGTTCGATCCCCAGCACCCAAAAAAAAAGAGAAATGCTCACTCTATAGCCAGGTATTGTGGCACACGCCTGTAATCCCAATGGCTTGGGAGGCTGAGGCAGGAGGACAGTTCGAGGCCAGTTTTAGCAACTTAGTGGGACCTTGTCTCAAAATAAAAAGGGCTGGGGATGTGGCTCAGTGGTTAAACACCCTTGGGTTCAATCCTTGGTACCAAAAAAATAAAAGAAATTCTAACTCTTCAGTCCCACCCTAGATCTACTGAATTGAAATGTGAATTGTAGAAAATTCTCAAGTAATTTCATATATACATTATTAAAGTTTAAGATGCATGGTGATAGGAAAACTGGATTGGATTGGGATTAGGATGGATTAATGAGGCATTTCTTTTGTTGGACAGTGTCATTGGCTGGTGATCTCTAGTTTAGCTGGCAGAACTCCATAACTCATTCCACTTTTTTGTCTTTCTCAGCAATCATGTTCCACGGAAGAGCCCCAAGTACTTGGCTTTGTTTAAAAATTCTGTGAGGTAATGAAAACTTTTTGGTACTTTAAATTTTTGACTTTTTATAATTTTTTTAACTTTTAAATTTTAATTAATTATACATGACAATGCACTTTTTGCATCATATAATTTTTCACATTTTTACATTAGATCCTTGTAATTATTTTGTAGGATGGTTATGTGAATGAATTTGAGAGAAAGGAGAGGACAGGGACTCTCCTTTATTAAGTCTCATAGTTTTAACTTTCTCTAATGTCATGTTTATATTTGTCATATTGTCTTACATGCTCTTGACTCTTGTTTCTCAGTGGAATCAAGCTGGCCTGCACTTCATGCACCTTTGTTACCTCCATGGGAGATGCCATGGCGAAGCATTTGGTATTCAACCCCTCTCACAGATCCAGCAGCATCCTGCCACGGGGTAAGTAGGCAATATAGGAGTTCCAGGACATACTGTATAGGCTGTATAGGTGAGACCAGAGTCAAGACCATCCTTCTCTGGCCTCACCCATTCATGGTTGAGGTACAATACACCAATTAAAAACATTCTAACCTGAATTTATATAAGACTGGGAAGACTGGCTCCCATGAGCCAACCTTGTATGCAGTAGGTTGAAATCCCAGGTCACTGTGTTTGGAGGACTTCTTTCTTCACTGAGCTAACCTTTTTTTATTGCTTCATTTTCCCCAGGACTCACCTGGATATCTCACTTAAGGTAACAAAAACTCTTCACTTCATGATTTAATTTTAGTTTTACAGTATGTTTACAGTGATTGTCATTTAAATTTCTTAGTTTAACTGATGTTTCTCCTCCTTTCTTTGCTCTCCAACCCCACCCCTTTTAGGCATGGCCAGACTCGTGACCGAGTGCATGACCGGCATTTGAAGAATATGTACCCTCCTCCTTCCTTCCCTCCTAATAAAGCTGCCACTGTGAAATCTTCAGGGGCCACCCCAGCCGAGCCTGAAGAACTGTCCATCCCCATGGCCCAGGCACTCCCATCCCCAGCCTCAACCGCAACCCCACCACCAACTCCCACTCACCCGCAGCCTTTAGCCCTTCCACCCTTGGCCACAGAGGGGGCTGAATGTCTGAATGTTGATGACCAGGATGAAGGGAGCCCAATCATTCAGGAACCTGAGCCAGCATCAGGTGGTGGAGGTAATGGTGGGGTTGGCAAGAAGGAACAACTCTCTGTGAAGAAGCTTCGTGTAGTACTTTTTGCCCTTTGCTGCAATACAGAACAGGCAGCTGAGCACTTCCGAAATCCCCAGCGGCGTATCCGGCGTTGGCTTCGTCGATTCCAGGCCTCCCAGGGGGAGAACCTAGAGGGCAAATATCTAAGCTTTGAGGCAGAAGAGAAACTGGCTGAGTGGGTGCTGACCCAGCGAGAGCAACAGCTACCTGTAAATGAGGAGACCTTGTTTCAGAAGGCCACCAAAATAGGACGTTCTTTAGAAGGGGGGTTTAAGATCTCCTATGAGTGGGCTGTGCGTTTCATGCTGCGACACCACCTGACTCCTCATGCCCGGCGAGCTGTGGCCCACACCCTACCAAAGGATGTGGCAGAGAATGCAGGACTCTTCATTGAATTTGTACAGCGACAGATTCATAATCAGGACTTACCCTTGTCTATGATTGTGGCTATTGATGAGATCTCCTTGTTCCTGGATACAGAGGTGCTGAGCAGTGATGACCGAAAGGAGAATGCCCTGCAGACTGTGGGCACAGGGGAACCTTGGTGTGATGTAGTGCTGGCCATTCTGGCAGATGGCACTGTCCTTCCCACCCTGGTTTTCTACAGAGGACAAATGGATCAGCCTGCTAATGTGCCGGACTCTATATTGCTAGAGGCAAAAGAGAGTGGCTACAGCGATGATGAGATCATGGAGCTGTGGTCAACCCGAGTGTGGCAGAAGCACACAGCTTGCCAGCGCAGCAAAGGCATGCTTGTGATGGACTGTCATCGCACTCACTTGTCAGAAGAGGTACTGGGTATGCTTAGTGCCTCTAGCACTTTGCCTGCCGTGGTCCCAGCAGGCTGTAGTTCCAAAATCCAGCCATTAGATGTATGCATCAAACGAACTGTTAAGAACTTCCTGCACAAAAAGTGGAAGGAGCAGGCTCGGGAAATGGCAGATACTGCATGTGATTCTGATGTTCTGCTTCAGCTGGTGCTGGTCTGGCTGGGTGAGGTGCTAGGTGTTATTGGGGACTGTCCTGAGCTAGTTCAGCGGTCCTTTCTTGTGGCTAGTGTTCTGCCAGGCCCTGATGGCAACATCAACTCACCTACACGTAATGCTGACATGCAGGAGGAGCTCATTGCCTCCCTAGAGGAGCAACTGAAGCTGAGCGGGGAACAGTCTGAAGAACCCTCAGCTTCCACTCCCCGACCGAGATCATCTCCTGAAGAGACAGTTGAGCCTGAAAGCCTTCACCAGCTCTTTGAGGGGGAAAGTGAGACGGAATCTTTCTATGGCTTTGAAGAAGCTGACCTAGATCTGATGGAGATTTGAGTGTTGGAGTCATAAGCGCTTGTGGAGTGGGGGTGGGACGGTGGGGGAGGGGAGAGGGAGAGGGAAAAGGGGGCATACCAGGTGGGGTACTTGGTTTATATTTTTAATTTTATGCCACCACTCCCCCCAACATTGACTTATACTTCCCTGTGAATTTGTGGATTATTAGAAAACCAATAGTGATCACGTCTGAGCCGAGGAGCTGGCCCGTTGGTCATTTACTTCTGCTAAAGTTTTTTGTGACTTTTTTTTTTTATTTAAATCACTGTGTTTGGTATTTTTCTGATAAAATCGAGAAAAAGAAAAAAAAATCCTTTGTGGGCAAATGTTAAATTGTTTTGTTTCCCCTTTTACCTCAATTGTATCATAGTACTTCTGGGTTTTTTGTTTTACTGTGTGGCCAATGTCTTTGGGCATGATGCTATCTAATAACCATTGTCAATGTGAGAACATTTCTGAAGATGGAAAAGACAAAAGTATGTAGCTCACAAACTGGTTTATTATATATATATGGATAAAAAAACTTTTTCATTGTGGTCTTAACACTTTTATATAAAAATGAAAATGGAAAAAAAATTCCACTGAACTCTCTCTTCCTTCTCCTTTTCCTCCCTTCTCTCTCCAGAGATGTTGGTTTCTACAGCAACTCTAGATAAAAAATTGTGGCTTTAAAAATGCATGAAACCACCTTTAACCATCCAGAATGAATAGATTTGTCTTTTCCTCACCACCCTTCCTCCAGCAAAAACACAACAAAAACAGTATTTCTTGCACTTGATCCTTGGCCCTTATCCCTTCGTCCACCCATCACTGTGGACGAAGGATCATACATGTGTCATTAGCAAACAAGAGGTACTGAGGTGATCAAACAGAATGTTAGGGCGGAAGCCATTCCTAGTTTGAGTCTTCATCCTGCAAGCCCTTGGGGCAGTCCTTGCCATGTTGAACTTCATCCTGTTGAGTGGACAGCATGCCTGTTCAAGAGATCACAGGTCCTGCAGCCAGGAGCTAATTGTGCAAGTGTTAAGTGTTGAACTTTAAAAAAAGAATAAACCACTTGTTGAAATCCTGCTTATTACCCTGTGACTTTCCCACATTTCTCTTAATGCTTAGAGAAGAATTCTGACACGAAGAACAGTGGGGGTGTGCACAAAGAAACAGACATGAATCTTTATTTTTCACTGCCAGCTTCAAGGAAAGAAAATTTTTTTCTACAATTTGCATGAGGGATTTTTTTTTAAACTATGTACTCATGGTTATAAACCAAAATGTACTGTACCATACAGAGAAAAGAAGCAAAAAACCAAGTCCACCTTTCCCACATCTACACCACTCTTCTGTCCATCCTGAGGCTTTCAGCAATGTTTCCCTCCTGTGAGCCAAGGAGGCAACCTGCACAAGCTTGTAAATGGTTCATCTTTAAAGTGTACATAAGTGGAAACTTTAATAAAATGAGGGGAAATGGATTTATAAAAACTGTCTTTTTTTCTAGGTGACCCTGTTTAAAAGGCTTTCACAGACTGGGATATGCTCAAGATGTGATGGGCCTGGTGGTAACAGGTGTGATATTTGTTACCACCCATTTCTTTCCCTGCCCTGTTTTTGTTTTTTAACCCCCAGCACACTATAATATAGTGAACTGGAGCAGTCCCTTCCAGAACAGCTTGGCCAGCTTTGTGAACCTGTGGCATCTGAAGCTGAACTAAGGATCTACCTGAGCTGCTCTTCCCCAGCTTTTTGCCTGATGCCACTTTGACAGACTGTGGACTTTCAAGTCAGCCCTCTGCCTTTGAGAAAGTTCAAGGACTATGGTCACTTCTGTCTACAACCTAATCCTACTCTTTGGTAGTCTGCAGCAGCCACAGCCTTAGCAGAGCTGGGTTCCTGGCCTCTGCACACTGACTTTCTGGATGGGTTAATTTTTCTAAGATCATAATATAAACAGTGATCAGCTGGGTTTTGGCCAGGAAGTTGTCTTTGTGGACTCTGCCTGCATGGCTTAGTAGTAGTAGGTTTTTTGTTTTTGTTTTTTATAATTCAGTTTAATCAATAAACAAGTATTTATTGACTACTTTCTGTGTTGAGACTGAATGTGTAGAAGTTTTATAGTTGAAAGTTCATGGTTTTCTTTTGCTTAAATTTACTAGTTTAATGTGCTAGTTGCTACCTATTTGCTTTCTCAAAAAGGCTTGGAGAGGATATGCATTAGAATCACCAGAGGTGTTCATTTTTAAAAGTTGAAGGTTTAACACCATTCCAGGTATGAAACATAACTAATATCCAGTGACCTGACTCACATCTATACTTGGGACTTTAATGAAAGCATAATGCTAATAAGTTTTCTGACAGTGCTAAAATTTTAGTACATTTAGAAAATAAACATTTAGGTTAAATGTTTGCTCTGCTTAGCATTCCCTATATGAAAGGTGAGGTTGGAGGCATGTGGGTTGGAGGCTACCACATCCAGGCCAAGGGCAACTTTTTGTTGTTGTTTTTCTGTTTAGATATGACAGTACAGTGTATCTTGACGTACATACATACATGGAGTATAACTTAGGATCCCATTCTTGTGGTTGTACATGATGCGGAGTTTCGCTGGTTGTGTAGTCATATATGAACAAGGGGTACTGACCTTATACAGAGCAACTTACATACTGCATGTCTATCTTTGAAACAGTGTTTTAATGATGGTTTGCAGCCATCACTAAGGAGAAAAATCTGAACTCTTTTAGAATCTAGTGCAATAGGGAAAATTGTTAAAAGCCAGTTATGTTATCACAAAAGATGAAGTGTAGCTTCTACAAGAAACTGCCCCAGATTAAGATTGTCATAGGTCTTCTGTACTGTCATACACAGGATTTGTTGCTAAAAGCCTGAGCATTCTCTGACCAGGAAATAAATGGTACACAACAGTACTGGTAGTTTAGCCCTTGGTATGACCCAGTCAGAACAAAAACGTTCAACAAGAATTTTGAAGAACTGATTTATTTTACAAAAGAAAGTCTACCTTTGAACCAGCCAAGTTCAAAGTTAAAGGGTACAACTTCAGTTCAGGATTATGCATCTGTATTTCATTCAAAGCCACTAAAAAAGAAAAGAGCATCAAAAAAATTTTAAAAACACAAGTATGAAGGCATCAATTCTAAAAGCAGCTCTATCCTCCAACTGAAACTCTCCTCAGTTTTTCTGGTGGAGCCCTTCAGAAAAGCCCAGTTTAGTGCAGGCCAAAGGACATCCCAACTATTCTACCACCTACTGCTTTCTCTACTGTAATTTTAATTTCAATCAATCACCTGATCATGTGAGCAATATCCCAGTTGGTCTCTGCAGACAGTGGTCCCTCTATTTCAACACCTTTTTCAGTTACAGTGGCAATTTGAAACTGAAAGAAAACGGTTGTCAATGAAAAGCTCAGATGAAGGAAATCCCTGGGTCAAAGGTTAAGGAGAAGGAGTGCAAACCTCCTCCAACCCCCAAAATAAGGAGTTATAGAAGTGAGGTACTTTGTTCAACAAAGAGATTCAGGGACTGCAAGTATCTACAGCCTGCCAATTAGGTTACCAAATTTCTAATCTTTATTCCTCACCCGGTTATAAGAGCGGGCATCTCGATAATACAGCACTCGCATGCAGCGCTCTACTAGCTCTCGGGCCTCAGTCTGGCTCAGCACTGGCTGTTTCTCCAGAATTTCTCGAAGAAGAGGCTAGAGATTGGGGAAGAAAAATGTGGTAGACATCAGGGGATGAGTAATAGGCTATCTCTAACCCATGCTATAAATAAGAAGCATAAATGAGTGAATGAGTTCTACCTATTTTGTCAAGGAAATGCTTACTAAGACCCTCTTGAAGGGAAAGTTCTAGGGCATCCACTCTGCACATATGGAATGTAAGTGCCAACACTTATAGATCAGATAAAAAGAAAACCAGCTGCCCAGCCTAGGGATCCCAGCCTGTCCCTCAGAATTCTAAGGGGGGAGAGGCTGAAAACCACTAAATTCCCTCTTCTCTCTCCTCTGTCCCACCTCCAGACCCACTACTTACCTGAGCCAAATATGCACCATAACCAGTGGCCAGGGAAGGGGCTTCATAGGCTACACCAAGCATGTCCACATAACCAAGGAAGCTAAGGACACAATGGGTCAAAGAACTCATTTAAACTTAAGTTTCTTAGCTAAAAATAGGTTCATGGGTTCTGAGTTAAAAGAGAAGGATTTGGGGGGTGGGAGGGAGGCAAGAATGGAGGATGGATGGATTGTATAGAGGTAGGAGGGGTGGGGGGAAGGGAAAATAACAGATTGAGACAAACGTCCTTACCCTATGTACATGTATGATTACACAAATGGTATGACTCTACTTCATGTACAACCAGAGAAATAAGTTTTACCTTATTTGTTTACAATGAATCAAATAAGTTAAAAAAAAAAAAAAAAAAAAAGATTGCCTGGGGGAGAAGAGACAGAAAACACACTACACAGGTCCTAGGTTGGGTGGTCAAGGAAGTTAACGTGTATTCAAATAAACCTCTCTCCATCAGCATAGCCTCCAATGACCATTGTGTTCCACAGAGGGTTCATCTTGGAGCGGCGGCTGTACATGGCCCTGGTCAGCCACGAATGAATGGCTCTAGGGCTATAGCTGTGTCCATCTCCCAACAGTTCCTCATCAATCCTTAAAAGGAATTGGTTGTGAACAAAGGTTGAGAATGAAAGTTGGAATCTCCATCCACCCCCAAAAGAAGTTATCACAATCGAACCACTTTTACACCCCCCCCCAATGCCATAAACTTGTAAACATGCCCATATTTTCGATCTCCAACAATTCTCCCAAATCTTTGCTGCAGCCTCAAGCCCTTCGATCCCATCTAAGGGAATAAAAACAGGGGACTCCATTCCACTATTCCCTATGCTCCAGACGACTTACACCATCTGGCCAAGAACTTGCTTCAAATACTGGAAATCGGCGTAGTCTCCAGAGGCACCCAGCATAGTGCTGTTGTTGACTCGCATAATTCGAGAGATGTTGCGGAAACGAGCCAGGGAGCCATAGGAGCCCAGCATGTCCGCTGCAATCACCACTCCGCCTTCGAACTTAACGCCAAGTACCGAGGTCCCGGTCACCATGGGGTTCCTGAAGAATGAGAAAGTCTCTGGCAACGGGCGGCGCGGGGACAGAGCTTGCGGTCCTCTTTCCGAGCACTGGGCTCCGCTTCTGACATTCTAGTTATTGTGCACTCTCCGGGGCTCCCCAGCTGTTCGCACGTCCCGGGACTCCCCATCTTGCCCTGCCAGGCTAAGAACAAGTCCGGGGTACCAGGCCCCATGGTCCCCGCCCTACACAGGCAAGAACTTACTGGGTTCTCGTGATTGGGCCCCCGTAGAGCGCGGATGCTGGATCCATGAAGGAATCCGGAGTGGAAGGGATGCGATAAAACTGCCCGGGTGCCGGACCCCCGGCCCAATGGCCACACCGCGACTCCAAAAACGGTTCCATCTTAGTCACCGTAGCAGAAGAAACGAAAGCGCTTGCGCCCACGGAAGCGGAAGTGATCATTCAGTGCTACATTTTTCTTCTTCCTGCAAGCCACTTCCAGCAGCCATGTTGATAAGGTCATATCCGAAGACACCGTAAGCCCGAGTAGGAGCTGAAACTGATTGTTGGAATTGCCCAGCCTCGCGTCGCGTCGCTGCGCTTCGCGTCGCCGTTAAGTTTGGACTAGTATTTTCATAGTCGATTCGAGGAAGGGAAGAGTGTAAAGAGTGGGTCTGGGTTGGGGCGGCAGGCACTTGAGCGAGGAGTCAGCAATTCTCGCGACCCTTTTGGATCACTAGAAATAAAAATTAAAAATAAATGAAGGGGCTGGGATTGTTGCTCAGTGGTAGAGCAGTCGCCAAGCACTGGGTTCGATCCTCAGCACCACATATAAATAAGTAAAACAAAGGTCCATTGACAACTAAAAAAATATTTAAATAAATAAATAAATGAAAATATCGCTGGGTGATGGCCTTCGCCTGTAATCCCAGCGACTCGGGAGGCTGAGGGAAAGAGAAAGCAAGTTCGAGGTCATTCTCGCATTTAGCGAGGCCCTTAGCAACCTAACAAGACCCAGTCTCAAAAAGTAAAATAGTATTGTTATATTGCGTATTGTGTGCATGTACGAATATGTAACAACAAATCCCATCAGTATGTACAACTATATTGTACCAATAAAATAAAAATAAAAATAAACCGGGATAGACAATATGAGAACTAAAAATAAATAAATAAAAATAAAAAGGACTGAGAATGTGGCTCAGTGGTTAAGTGCCCCTGGGTTCAATCCCCAGTAAGCTTCTCCCCAAAAAAGCAAATATCAGTGAATCCAAGATCTCTTATATCTGTACCTACTCAAAATCAGCCTCATATGGCAGGCATTATTCAACCTATTTCATAGTCAAATTCCTTTACTCACCTCTTAAGCAGCAGAAACATTCCACTGTGACTGTTGGATTAAAACTAATTTCCATGGGTTCCCTTCTCAATTTGACTAGCTGGGACTGGAAGCAGTGTCTTCAAACTGGTGGACCCTGTCCAAGATTAACATGTCTAACCCTAGTTTTAGTAGTAAGAACAGATTTTAATCCTTTGTTCTTTAAAAATAGGTATTATGAGCACTTTTGCCCTGAAATTTATATTCCACCCAGACGCTCCCTCATAAATACTAATTGCTCAGTTGTGGTGAGAATTGACTTAGGAATCCTCTTAAACTCCCAGGAAACCTGGTTCTTAGCTACCAAAGATTTGATCATATGAACTTTAAATCAATCTGCCAACAACTACCTGGCTACATCCTTGTTTAGAAGTGACCAGTGGCTGGTTGATCTGTAGTTTCACTCCTTTTTTAGGTTCCCTACAGTAAGACTCTGGTAGAGATAGTACTAGTTCCAGAGATTAGGAAGGAAGCTCAATTCCTAGGGTTTAAAAGAAAAGTGAAGGAGTCAGAACTACCCAGCCAATGTTGCTTAATAGTTGCTATGGTTTGGATCTGGACTGTCTCTCAAAGTCCCATGTGTTGAATGTTGGGTCCTCATGCCATGGCATCATTGGCAAGTGTTGGAACCTTTAGTAGATGGGATCTAGTGGAAGAAAATTAGGTGGTTAGGGGCATGCCCTTGAAGGGGATGGTGGGACTCTGCTCCTTTCTCCTCTTTCTCTCTTCCCCTCTTGCCCACTTTCTCCTTCACCTTCTGCCTGCCACGGGGTAAACAGCTTCCTTTACTATGTGCTCTTACTATGGTGTACTGCCTCGCCACAGGCCCAAAGGCAATGGGATCAAGTGACCATAGACAGAAACCTCTGAAACTATGAGCCAAAATAAATGTTTCCCTCCTACCAGTAGTTTGCCTCAGGTATTTTGTCACAGTGACTGCTGACTAACAGTAGTGTTACTAGGATATACCTAAGCATAATTTTATTTGTATCTATCCTACTTGATTTGCTAAGCTTCTTGAATCTGTGGTTGAATCTTTTATCAGTTTTAGAAAATTCTTGCCCATTATCTCTTTGAATATTGCTTTTGCTCAACATTCTTTCTTTTCTCCTTCTGAGGCTTTAGTCATGTATGTTAGATATCTAAGCAGGCCCTTGCTTCCTGCTTTCTTTTTTTCTTTTCCATCCTTTTTAATTGGCTTCACTTTGGATATTTTCTACAGATCTCTCTTTGAATTCACTATGCATGTTCTGCTATACTAAATCTGTTAAACTCATATTTAATTATTTCAGATTTTGTATTTTTTCCAGTTTTAGAATGCCCATTTGATTTTTTTTTTTTTTTTTTTTTTTTTTTTGCGGTACTGGGGATTGAACTCAGGGCCTTGTGCTTGCGAGGCAAGCACTCTACCAGCTGAGCTATCTCCCCAGCCCTTTGACATTTTTATAGATTACAATCCTCTATTTAAATTCTCTGTATTTTCATCTATGTCCACCATTTTCTCTATTTTCTTTAACATGTCAGTCATAGTTATTTTTACTTTCTCAAATGCTAACTCTAATGTAGATGGTCCCCTACTTATGATGATTCAACTTGTGATTTTTCAGCTCTTCAATGGTGCACAAACATTGCACATTTAGTAGAAACATACTTTGAAATTTGAATTTTGATCTTCCAGGCTAGTGATCTGTGCTATGATACCCTCTTGTAGTGCTAGGCTGTGGTAGTGAGTCACTGCTCCTAGTCAACCATCCAGTCGTACGGGCAAACAACTGGTACTCCATAGAGTTTGTACTGCAAAGCTATGAAGTTCAGTAAGTTAGGTGTATTAAAGACATTTTCCACTTAATGACATTTCCAACCTATGAAAAGTTTATCAGGATATAACCCCATCATAAGTCAAGGAGCATCTATCTGGATCATGTGCGGGTCTACTTCTATTGTTTATTTTTTCTTTTCATTTTAGTCATGTTTTCTCCTTGCAAGTCTTATAATTTTTTTAATTATTTGTCATAAGTTACCAATAACTGAGAGAGTCCACATTATATTATCTTCCACTAGAGAAGATTCTGTCTTTTTTCAGTTGGGCAGATGGGGGTCTGATCACTTCAGTCCAATCAAGGGTTAGACTGTCAGGTTAGGTTGCTATTTCAGTCCGGTGCATCCCTATTCTTCAAGTATGTTTTTTACAACCTTTTGATTGAAAACTGAACAGGTATTTATCTTCTTAGCTATGAAATACTGGAAGAGATTGAGCTAGCTCTTCAGGCTTCTGCTCCATGTAGCCACAAAATCTGGCAAATATCTTGGAAAGAACCCCACTTGAGTAGATGAGGTTCTTCTCCCTCTGCTAGCTCAGCAGGATTTCATTTCCTAACCAATAATGCTAAACTTTAGGAGTTTCATTCTGCCTTTCAGAACCTTTTAGCTCCACTCTGGTCTCCTGCACATTCCCAGCAAATATTCCATGAGTAAAACTGACCATAGTTTGAGACCTCTTAAATTTGTAGCTTGCTACTCCAGTTTTGCATGACCACTAAAAACTATGTGATTACTCCTGCCCAAGCAAAGCATTTTGTCTGGATTAACCTGATCCTCAGCCTATAATCAGATCACCCCAGAAAAGTTCTCTCCTTTCTGGAATTTTATTTCATCTAGACCTCATTCCTACCACAGCCCTTTGATGCCTTGCTTTAAAACATGACTTTTAGGACTGGAGTTGTAGCTTATTGGTAAAGCGGTTACCTAGCACATGTGAGGCACTGGGTTCAATCCTCAGCACCACATAAAAATAAAGTAAAGGCATTGTGTCCATGTACAACTAAAAAATAAAATTAAAAAATGGTTTTTATCATTTAACTAGCTCCTTCTTATTATAGCAAGAGGATCGACCAGCCATAACCTCCTATAGCTTACCTACTGTATCCATTTCCTGTAAATGCCATAACCAATAACCACAATTTTAGTAGTGTAAAATGGTAGAGATTTATTCTCTGAGCTCTAACACCTGAAGTTTGAAATCAAGGTATTGGCAGGGACATGCTCCCTCTGCAGGATGTAGAGGCAAATTTATTCCCTGCTTCTTGTAGCTTCTGATGGCTGCTGGTATTACTGGTTTTCTTCAGCTTGTAGCTATGCTGCTCCACACTCCGCCTTGTCACCTCATCTTTTCCTTTGTATCAAACCCCAGCTGTGCCTTCTTTGCATAAGAACACTAATAACTGCATTTAGGGCCCACCCAATAATCCAGGATAGTCTCCTCATCTCAAAATCTTTAATCACATCTGCAAAAATCCTTTTTTCCAAATAAAATAACATTCATATGTTCCAGTGATTCTGATGTAAACTTACTTTTAGAAGCTATTATCAGCTATCACACCTGGGGTCAGAAGTCCAGAATTTTTTTTTGAATATTTGTGTTTCTGTATATGTATTTTATTTGTTTCCCTTATAATAGAAAAATAAAATACATGTACAGTAAATCACATGAAACAAATGTATGACTTAAGAGTCATTATATGGCAAACACTCTAGAAACTAGTACCAAAAACAAGAAATGGAGTTTCTCTAGCTACTCTGTATTCAATCACAACAGTCTCCCCTAAAAGTAGTGTCCAAATGCCCTTGCATTTCTTTAGTTTAATCATGCAAGTTTTGCTTTCCTGGACATTATACTTCAGTCTTTCCCATTTATTTAATTTGAAATGTATTTTGAGTTTCTTAACATACACATTTACTCTCTTGTCTCTTTGTTTTCATAATAGTTTTTCTATTGAAGAATCCAGGATGTTTGATCTGTGTGCCTTACGTTCTCCCTACAGTCTGGGTTTTGCTGATTGCATCCTAAGAGTGTAGTTCAGCTGGGCACAGTGACGCACACCTGTAATCCCAGCAGCTCGGGAGGCTGAGGCGGGAGGATCACGAGTTCAAAGGCAGCCTCAGCAAAAGCGAAACACTAAGCAACTCAATGAGATCCTGTCTCTAAATAAAACACAAGATAGAGCTGGGGATATGGCTCAGTGGTTAAGCACCCCTAGGTTCAATCCCTGGTACCAAAAACAAAAGTAATTTGGTTATCTAATGTTACAGCTCATTTAAGAAAGGCAGAACATAATGCTTGATTCTTACCCATTAACAATTTTCAAGATGATTATGTTGATGTTGGTCTATTCATGTTGCTTGTCTAAACCAGTTTTCTAGATCACTCGGGGAGGGCTCATGGAATCTACATTTTCCTCTTTTTTATAATAATATGTTTTAGTTTTATTTTTAGTTGTCATGACCTTTATTCTCTTTATTAATTTTTTTACATGCCATGCTGAGAATCGAACCCAGTGCCTCACACATCCTAGGCAAGTGTTCTACCACTAAGCCACAACCCCAGCTCCAGAATCTACATTTTCTTGGTTACTGGATGCTGGTTATAATTGTCTGTGCTCTTCAAACTTCAAAGTCAATTTTGCTGGATTTATACTCTTTGGCCCACATTTTCCCCCTTAAGTATTTATTTTAGTTATGTTACTGTTTATTTCTGGCATAAATAATTCCTATCAAACAGCCTTAATGACAATATAAATTTCCCCCTGTATAAATCACTTGCTCTGTTTGCCTAGAAGAAAAAAGAATTGTTCCTCTAAATTTCAATAATTTTACTAGACCAAGACTAGTACATGATTAAAATATCACATTTATTATTGCTGTCTTTTACATTCATACTCACAGAGTCACTTTAGAGTTCTCCAGAGCAAGTGCAAGTTCATAAAAGGGATTTATCCCTGAAAACCAGGCCCCACCCACTACACTCTAGGCACCTGTACTGCTGAAAAAGCTCATCGCCAGGAGAGCCCAGAAGAAAACCAAACAGTTTACATCTTCTTCCTCTGTTCCCTCTTCCCAGGTTCTGGAAAGGGTAGAGGAGATTCCAGGCTCAAACTCAGCAGGCCTCCCAGGCCAGGAAACCTGGTTAGGGATATTCAGATTTCCCCAAAATCCCTCCTAAATCAAACAAATAAAGGCAGAGATTGGAGATGAAAGGGCAATTCTAACACACTTCCTGCCAAGAGTATGCTGGAGAGTCAGGGTAGATTACAGGCCAGAAAATAACTGGAATAGTTCTTGTTTTTTTTTTGCATTTCCTGGACCACCTGGGAATTTGAGCATCTTTTCTATATTTTGGCAGAAAATTTTCTCCTTTGTGCATTGTCTCTTCCTATTATTTCTACTTATCAATTTATGAGCTTTATTATACTGTAGATACTAATTCTTTGTCTTCCTAGGTAATTATTCTTCCTTATAAATTTTAGGGTCATTTTATCCAGTTATAAAGAATACCAAAGTATATTGGGATTCCAATTGAAATCATATTAAATTAATTTTGAGAGAATTAATATTTTTATATTATTAAATTTCTTAAATATAATTCAAAACCTAAATAAAATTATTGTTAAATTTGATAATATCAAAAATTAAATATATATTAATCAAAATGCCATTAAAAATAAAATTATTGGGCTGGGGGTATAGGTCAGTAGTAGAGCACTTGCCTAGCATGTTCCAGGGCCTTGCTTCAATACCTACCTTTTTTTTTTTTTTTTTTTTTAACTAAAAAAGTAGCAAAATTATTAGTGACAGACTGGGGAAGAAATTCACCATGTAAAGAACTAGAATTCAGAACTTTTATACACATTACTTTAACTGGAGCCAGGTAAGATGGTGCATGCCTATAATTCTGGCTACTCAGAAATCTGAAGTAGGAGAACTACAAGTTCAAGGCCTGGACAATTCCGGGAGAACCCATCTCAAAATAAAAAGTAGAAAGGGCTGAGAATGTAACTCAGAGGTAAAGCATCCCTGGGTTTGAGCCCCACTGCTGGGGGAAAAAAAGCCTAAAAAAAATGAGCAAATAATATAAATATTAATGCATAGAAAGAAATCCACATGATCAATAAAAATATAAAAGATGTACACTTCATTAATAAACACAAAAATTCAAATTAAAACTTTGAAGTGCCATTTTTTCAGCAATACGATTATCAGAAATGAAGACATTTGGCAAGATCAACTGTAGGAAAAGACGTGGGAAAATGTACTTTTATAGACTGCCAATGGAAGTGGAAGTTGATGCAGCTGCTTTGAGAATAACTTGACAGCATCTAATAAAACTGAAAAATATACATGCTAAAATGACCCAGTAAACCTATCACCTACAGACATTCACACATGCATAGAAGGAAACAGGTTCAAAGACATTCATCAGAGTATTGTTTGTAATAGCAAAAAATTAGAAACAGTCTAAAAGTTCATCAAAGGGGAAATATAAAAATAAAATGTGATATTTTGTAACAAATGTGTATTACAAGGACAAAAAGCAAGAATCTAATATATCTCCTAGCACTTTTTTTCTTTTTTTTTTTTAGGTGCCAGGGATTGAACCCCAGGGTACTCAACCATTGAGTCATATCCCTAGTCCTTTTTATTTTTTTAATATGTTTTTTTAGTTGTAGATGAACACAATACCTTTATTTTATTTATTTTTATGTGGCACTGAGGATTGAACCCAGAGCCTCACACATGCTAGGCGAGTGCTCTACCACTGAGCTACAATGCCAGCCCCCTTTTTATTTTTTATTTAGATACAGGGTCTTGCTAAATTACTTAGGGCCTCACTAAGTTGCTGAGGCTGGCTTTGAACTTGTGATCCTCCTGCCTCAGCCTCCAGAAGGGCTGGGATTACAGATGTGCACCACCCTGCCCATCTCATAACATATTTTTGAGTGAAAAGGGAAAACCACAGAATAATATATAAAATTTGGTGCCATTTGTGTTAATTTAAACAAAAAACAGCACATATGTGGGTGTATAGAGTGGACTCAAGGTGGCAATTGAAGGTAAGCTTTATATTCTTTATTGTATGGCACTTTGGGAAGAATCCAAGGAATTATTTTCCAGCAATAAAAAAAATCTACAAAATCTGCCAGTTCAAATGGAATTAAAGTGACTGGGTGTGGTGGCACATGTTTGTGGTCCCAACGACTTGGGAGACTGAGGCAGGAAAACCACAAGTTCCAGGCCAGTCTCAGCTACTGAGTGAACCCCTCAGCAATTTAGTGAGACCATATCTCAAAATAAAAAAAGGGCTAGGGATGTGGTTCAGTGGTAGAATATTGCTGGGTTCAGTTCCCTGGCACCAAAATAATAAAAAAGAAAAAGAAGAAAAAAAATTACACACCATATCTATTTATTGACTTTAAAAAATACATAAATATACAAAGTAAAACACATGCAATTTTACACTTTTTCCAAGGAGTAACTTTTATTTACATTTTATTGTGTGTTTTCAGACTGATATAAACAGCGTTGTTAACTTTTTTTTTTAAATGAAATCATGTTGCACATACAGTGTGGCAGTTTTCTTTTTGCACTCATGTCTTGGCTCTCCTTGACTGCCCTTCCCCACCCCACCACTTGCAGTACTGGGGATTGAACCTAGGGCCTTGCACAGGATAGGCAAGTGCACTGCCACTCTTCATTAATAATGCATGAGTGCCCTTCTCTCACACTTAACTAACATGGGATAGTATCAATCTTTCTAACTTGTCCCAAACCAAGAGAGCAAACAATTTTGCCACCTTGTACTGGCTTATGAATCCTGATTGTGCATATCTCTTACCAATTCCATGCATAGTGATGACACATAGTTAGCTTGAAATTGGATGTGGAGGAGATATTTACACGATGGAACTTTGTAAGTACTATAGAAATACACATGCATGAACTTAAAACACAGTAAGGAAGGGAATGGGGGTAAACATTATTACAGTCTTTCTTTTTTGGTGCTGGGTATTAAACCCACTGCCTCACACATGTTAAGTTCTACCACTGAGCTACTGTTTGTTTTGTTTTGTTTTGTTTTGTTTTGTTTTGTTTTGTTTTGTTTTGGCAGTACTGGGGATACAACCCAGGGCCTTGCAAGCGCTGTACCACTGAGACACATCCCCAGCCCCTATTCCCATTTTTAATTAAACTTTTCAATTTTTGATAATCATAGATTCCCATGCAATTGTAAGAAACAATACAGAAAGATCCGGTGTACCCTTTACACAGTTTGCCTCAGTAGTAACATCTTGCCACACTATTACACTGTTACAACCAGGATGTTGACATTGATACAGTCAAGATACAAAGCATTTCCATTGCCACCAGGATCCCCCCTGTTACCCTTTATGGCTGGACTCACTTCTTTCCATCCCTTAACCCTTGGTAATCACTAGTCTGTTTTCTATTACTGTAATTTTTCCATTTTGAGAATGTCCTATGAGTGGAATCACGCAGTGTGTAATCTTTCACAGTTGACTTTTGTCATCCAGGTCATTGCGTGCATCAATAATAGTTCATTCGTGGGCTGGGGAGATAGCTCAGTTGGTAAAGTGCTTGCCTTGCGAGCACAGGGCCCTACGTTCGATCCCCAGCACCGCAAAAAGAAGAACATAAAGAATAAAGTCTATAAAGATTAGAGGAGATTAAAGACTTGTTGTACCATTACTATGAGAGCCACAGATGTGAGCTAAATCCTCAAGAAAAAAATAACAATGACTTATGCAATAATCATTCCTTTTTATTGTTGAGTAATACACTGTGGTGTAAATGTGCCACTGCTTGTTTAATCATTTACACATTGAAGGGCATTTGAGTTGTTTACTTTCTAGGGTTTTGGGGTTTTTTTGGTTTTTGGTTTTTGGTTTTGTTTTTTGCCATTCTGAAGATTTAACCCACTGAACCACATCCCCAGCCCTTTTTAATTTTTATTTTGAGACAGGGTCCCACTAAGTTGCCCAAGCTGGCCTCCAACTTACAAGCCTCCCAAGCAGCTGGAATTACAGGTGTGCCCCACCCAACTCTGATTCTTTCCAGTTTTTAGCTATTACAAATAAAAGTGGTATGAACATTCCCATTTAGGTTTGTATGTACCCAACTCATTTTCACAACAGATCCTGAGGCCATAGCTAGTATTTATGACTTTCCTCTTTTGCTTCTTATTCTTTTGCCTTTTTAACATCTAACATTTATAGAGTGTTTATAACATGCCAGGCCCTGTTCTAGGTGCTTTACAAGTATCACTTAATTCCCATAACTACCATTTGCGATATGAATTATTATCTCCCCCATCACAGATGTGGGAACTAATGATGAAAGGAGAGCACAGGCAGCATGCGTTAGCTCTCAGATCTGAACCAGGTGATTAGGAAACTGAGTTCAGCCTCTTACCTCTATGTTATACCCCTAGAACCTAAGATAACTGAGGTTGTTTCCTTATGGAGTAACCTAAACTCCACTCCTAGAGACTCTGGACTCTTTTCTTTCTTTCTCTTTCTTTCTTTCTTTCTTTCTTTCTTTCTTTCTTTCTTTCTTTCTTTCTTTCTTTCTTTCTTTCTTTCTTTCTTTCTTTCTTTTCCAGTTGTAGATGGACACAATATCTTTATTTTATTTATTTCTTTTTATGTGCTGCTGAGGATCTCACCCAGGGCCTCACACAGGCTAGGCAGGCGCTCTAACACTGAGCTACATACAACCCTAGCCCAGAACTCTTAATCTTATTTCTGCTGCTTTAGTCTTCTATTAACTTTAACCCATCAGAATCAGCAATACAGGGTATCCCTTGCACTCACCCATCCTCCTCCTTGACCTCATTGTGTAACATCAACACTGTTTCCTCAAGTCATCAGGATGTTAGGATCAATTCCCCAGCTAACATCTATTTCCCATTTTCTGCCTGTTCACACAATGGCTTATTGAGTCCTAGACATCAGGGTAGTAGTCTCAGGTTCCAGTTCAGTGAAAACTATTGGTGTCTCTGCTACATGAAAGCAAATGTCTTTGGGGTACCAAATCTTTAAACCAGTTGAACCTTGAGTCATGGAACTACAACCAAATAGTTGTGATTGGGTTTTCAGGTGTAATAGTGACAGACCCCACTCCCATCTCTGTCTCTTGGTTCCTGGGCCCATCACATATCCTGGCTAACAGAGAAATGATACCATAGAATAGGTGCTGGTTCAATGCTGGAGTCAAAACGTCATTCTGTGGTCCGTTTCTCATCTCCCTCAGTATAAAAAAGGTTTTGTATTGGTCTGATTTAAGCTGAGATATTAGGAACCCCATAAACAATTTGTTCTCTGTGCCCTTTTGGCTGCCTATCAGCAGCCTGATTTCTCTTGGCCACAGAATTATCAGTCTTCTGATGACCAGGACAGTGTATGATTGCCACCTGCTTTGGTTTGGCCACAACCTATATTAATGACACTATTTCAAGGGAATGTTTAATATCCTTGTTTTTTGTTGTTGTTGGTTTAATCCCTGGTACCCCTCCTCCCAGGAGTCATCTGACTATCATCCTTCTGTTTTAGTAGGACCAGGCCTTGGTGAGGAACAAACACAGTAATGGATTTTCCTACAGTGGACTTTTCAGCTTCTTATAGTAAGTCACAAGTGGCAGCATGGCCCAAAGGCAGGGGGCTCATCCTTTGCTGCGTGGTAAAACTGTTCTGACAAACAGGCTGTGCATTACAGTATATGTTTCCCAAGGTCCATAAGAGAACTCTAAGGGCTGTACCTTGTTTCTCATTCACATATAGTCTGAACTCCTTTTATAAGTCAGACTGGCCTAGGGCAAGGGATAACATGAGGCTTTGTTTTAACTTCTTAAAGGCAGCTGGATATTCTGAGGTCTAAACTAAAGCCTCTATTTCTGTTCCTTGTAATGTCTCATATGGGGATTTGGTTATAAGTCAAAAATTAGGGATCTAAATATGGCAGAATCCTGACATTCCCAACAATCCATGTAACTGTTTGTTTCCCCAATTGTCTAAGACCCAAGATAATCTGCTTCCAATCTGACATCAACATCAAACTTCAGGGTTTTTGTTTGTTTTTGTCTTGTTTTAGTTGTAGATGAACACAATACCTTTATTTTATTTATTTTTTTGGTGGTGCTGGGGATTGAACCCAGGGCCTTGTGCTTGCAAGGCAGGCACTCTACCAACTGAGCTATATCCCCAGCCTCTATTTATTTATTTTTATGCGGTGCTGAGAATCAAATACAGTGCCTCACATGTGCTAGGCAAGCACTCTACCACTGAACTACAACCCCAGCCCCAAACTTCAGTTCTTTGGCTAATTTGGAATCCCAGTTAGGTGACTTATTTACAAATCTGAGCTGTCAGGGGCGGGCTCTGAGGGCCCCAGAGCCACACCCTGGCCTAATCTCCAAGATGGCACCTGGCAGCTTGCCAGACATAACTGCACTCATAAACAAGTTTTAGGAAGTAACTCTGGTTGGCTGTTGTACATGAGGCGATCCTGGTATTTGCCTGGAGACTGTTCCTTGATAGGCTGACTTTCCTGGTAGTCTACTCTCTGATAGGCTGATGTTCTTGATATAAGTCTGAGACTTGCGGAATAAACTTCTTTTGGTTCCTGTGATCAAGAAGAGCATACGCGTTGTGATTGTCCCCGCGGGCGGTGGGCGATCATACTGAGCCTTTTTAGTGGACAACTTATATTCACATGAGGCGAGTTCAGCAATTGTGTTTGAAAGGCAATGTTTCATTCTGTTATTTTTTTTCCTTCCCCCCCACCCCTCCCACCCCTCTTTTCCCTCTATACAGTCCCTCCTTCCTCCATTCTTGCCCCCCTCCCACCCCCCATTATGTGTCATCATCCGCTTATCAGTGAGATCATTTGTCTTTTGTATTTTTGAGATTGGCTTATCTCACTTAGCTTCATATTCTCCAATTTCATCCATCTGCCTGCAAGTGCCATAATTTTATTATTCTTTATAGCTGAGTAATATTCTATTGTATATATATACCACAGTTTCTTTATCCATTCATCAATTGAAGGACATCTAGGTTGGTTCCACAGTCCGGCAATTGTGAATTGAGCAGCTATGAACATTGATGTGACTGTATCTCTGTAGTATGCTGATTTTAAGTCCTTTGGGTATAGGCCGAGGAGTAGGACAGCTGGGTCAAATGGTGGGTCCATTCCAAGTTTTCTAAGGAATCTCCACACTGCTTTCCAGAGTGGCTGCACTAATTTGCAGCCCCACCAGCAATGTATAAGTGTACCTTTTCCCCCACATTCTCTCCAACACCTATTGTTGCTTGTATTCTTGATAATCATGAAAGGCAATGTTGATAGTTGGTCCAACTATAAGCAGATCATCCCCATATTGCCAAAGGATTCCTTGATCCAGCCGTAACTCTTGTAGTCTTTAGCTAGACTCTCATTAAACAGAGTAGGAGAGTTTTAAATCCCTGAGCTAGGACAGTCCAGAAATACTGAGTAGTGACTGGATCCTATCATTCAAAGCAAATAATAATTGGGACTTTTTTTCCTTCATTCCAATGGAATGCAGATGAATACATCCTGTGAACTAGCTATAGTTGTCTAGCACTACAGTCAGCAGGGTGTATGGATTTGGTACTGAGGGCTGAATATACTGAACAATATTATTTATAGCTCTCAAGTCTTACATAAATCGGTACTCCTCACTGTGAGGTTTTATAACAGGTTTGGAGTATGGTAGGAGATTTGGCAAAGCCAACTCAATTCATGTTTTAAAAATCTGTACAGAAGAGCCTGGATACTTTATCAGTGTCTCTCATTTAAGGGAGGTATTGTTTCTTCCTGGGTCAGATCACCTCCTCCTTCAGTAAAATCTTGATTTTAGCATTAATCACCCTTCCCAGAGTCCTTTCAGCCCATGTTGCCTTACTTTTAGCCAAACAGGCTCAGTTTCTCTTTCTGGTTGGCAAGTGAAAGTTGGAACCAGAATGTGTTTTTGTGATTTTTTTTTTTTTGGCGGTGCTGGAGATTGAACTCAGGGCCCTGTGCATGCAAGGCAAGCACTCTACTAACTGAGCTATATCCCCAGCCCCAGAGTGTGTTTTTCAATGTTACTTGCAAATAGATTTGTTGCATTTGGGGTGAGAAGGTTATTTGAACATTTAATTTACACAACAAATCATACCCCAGGGAGGTATCAGACAATCTGACATGTACAAAAACTATGTCTTTTTTTTCTTTTTTGCAGTGCTGGGGATTGAACCTAGGGCCTTGTGTTTAAGGCAAGCACTCTACCAACTGAGCTATCTCCCCAGCCCCAAAAACTATCTTGTAATCTTTATTCTCCAAGTTTGCATTCAAGAGGTTGGAGCAAAAAAATGGTGAGCCTGACTTCTCATTCTTATTATCACAATGTTATCAACTTTAAATGAGACCCCCATTGTCAACTCTACCCAAGGGTCCCTGCTGGGCCTTTTCCTTGCAGTAGGCATACTGATTCTTTTTTTTTTTTTTAATATTTTTTTAGTTGTTGATGGACCTTTATTTTATTCATTTATTTATATGCAGTGCTGAGAATCAAACCCAGTGCCTCACACATGTTAGGCAAATGCTGTACCACTGAGCCACAACCCCAGTCCCATATTGATTCTTAATGGAGGGAGGCCCTTCCCATCTTTTGCTTTAGGCTTCCCGAAGGATCCCTTTGCAGGGGTTGCAAATAAAACATGAGTTGACTTTAGTTTCTGTTCCTCCCAGGCATTATATACCTTAAAGGCAATATCAGCTAGCTGTGAGGGGTTTATGTCAATTGTCCCCTCCACCCAGGAATCTTTCTCCCATGTGGTTCCTCCTTATGTACAGGGCATTTTGTCAGAAGACAGCCACAGGGTTTTTAGGGTCCTCTTTCTACAGAAATCAGTAGGGCCAAGAGGCAGGTGCCTGCAAATGTGGGGACTACGGGAGACCCTTGTACCTGTTCAGTGTTGTGAACAGCAGGCAGGACTCACCCAGTAATGTCCACTGGTGGGGGAGAGAGCTCAGCAGTGAGGTGGGGGAGCAGCAAGCACTGGAGGAGCATGCTTCATGGTGTCCACATCCACCACCACATCCTTTTTGTTCGGGACAGCCCCAAACACACGTTCCACAGGTCAAGGAGGCTGAAAGGCAGGGCAAAGGCCAAGTCCTCAGGGCTCTTGCTGAGCCTATTCACCCATTTCTCCATAGCCCAGGCAGCTTTCTGAAAATTTTCCTCCAGCCCAGAGTACATCTTCAACGCACATGCCTGGGCTGGGGCCAGGCCGAGAGTGCTGGGCCAGCAGCACTGGGCTGAAAGGATTTAAAACTCTTGTAACTTTTTCTTCCAGTGTCCTGCTACACCAGAGGTAGAGCCTTTCTTTGCACCATCAACTTAGTTTCTGGCCACTTACACTCCTGATCATGCAACTATTTAAATGCCTGCACAGACAGAATCTTTTTCATTCATCCAACTGCAAGACTGTATAATAATTTAAAATATAATTCAATGGCCAGGTTGTGTTCTAGTAAAATATCATCTTTTTCTTAATCATAGCTATATGTGGTCAAGATTCATTCAGTCAAGATCTTCCCAAGAGACTACCAGATCAATGTAGCATTGCCCATGTCTTAAGGAGCCAATAACAGATAAAAACAAAAACACAGAGACAGACAATTGGAAGAGGTCCCCCAAACCAGGACCGACAGATGGGAACCTTTAAAACAGACAAACCAGCCAGGTATGAGAGGATGAGGCAGTTCAAAGCTAGCTTCAGCAAGGCCCTGTGAGAACTTAGTGAGAAACTGTATCTAAATAAAAAATATAAAAACCACTGGCTCAGTGGGTTTAATCCTCAGTACAAAACAAAAACCAAAACCAGACAGACGAGATGAGGGAAAGACAGTCCAGGTTTCCTACTCCCAATTAACTGTGACTCCTATACCAATTGCACCAGAGATGTCCCTATGCAGAGGGACCATATGCATGCAATCAAGGGTGTTGTGTGCATACCAGGGGAGTTTATCAGATGGCCAAGGTGTCACAACTTTAGTGTAATCAGTTTCCTTTTCCTCAAAGTAGACCCCTGGGACGATCCCTCAGTCCCTCCCTTTACTTATAGGACCAGTTTCTCTGTTTAAACCCAAGACAAACTCACTCCATCTCCTAATTTTCCAGTGGTCAACTCTCAAAAAAGTTCACCAGTTACCTTGCAGACTCAAGAAAGCTGGAGGGGTCCCATTTGGGTTGCCAAATTTGATCCCATAAGCTCAATCCTTGTCCTGGATGCCAATTCAATAATAAGGACAAAGTTTTGAGAAAAAGGGAAATGAAGTTTTATTGTTTGCTACCAAAAGAGAAGAACAGGGGACTCCTGTCCCAGAGATTGTAATTGTCAGGGGCAATGGTGGCTTTTAAAGAGGGGAAAAAAAGGCCACACTTCAATTGTGCACTGTTAAGAGCTATAATTCATTGGTAGCCTTGAGAGATAGACATTTCTTGGACCCACTGGTGCCAGCCCCGAAGTCTGAATTACTTCATTCCTGTGATCTGTGAACTGAAGGACAGATAACTCCACCTAGGTTGACAAGAAGGTTAATCTTGATTCCCCCATCCATGGTTAGGGAGAGGAAGAGAAAGAAAAAACAAAAACAAAAAAAAATGTCAGCTTTAAAATAAACCGCAGTGGCAGAGCAGCAAGAGTTATGTTCAAAAATGAAGTGGACCCCTTTTACAGGTGCTTTTCTAAGTAGTTTACATATATTGTTATTTAATTTTCAAAACAAACTATGAGAGTAGGTGTTTTTATTATCTCTCTTATAGAGATGAGGAAACTGAAGTACTTTGTAATTTGGATAATTTGCCCAAATTCATATTGCTGGTAACTGGTAGAACCAGAATTCAAACACATGCAGTCTGGCTCTAAACTTTTTGCAGTTAATCTCTTAATAATAGGCCATTTGGCAGGTGATGGTATCTGGCAGAAAGCCAGTCACCTGTAATCCAGGCTAGAAAGTTTTTTTTTTCTCCATCTTTCATGCATGATTTCTTCTGAATCCTGTGTGGTGGGCTGAGTAAGGAGAATCCATTAGCAAGCTGGGGCAAGCTGGAGGCAGCCCAGGCGGGGATTTGCATCTCTCCTCTGCCTTCAGGATATTCTCAGGCTCCGGCTAGCTCTACTCAAGGATGAGGAACTCCTGGGTGTATGTGTCCCTGGGCTGTTGAGATGGATCAATTAATCCTTGGTTCAGAAGGAGGCCTGTGTCTTGGTAGTGTTCCATAGTCCTGTGTTTGGTCGGGACCCAAAAGCTCACAAGTGGCTATTTGGCTATTTATCAAGGGAACAACTATTGCTGAAGTGGGCTAGTCCTCCATCCCTTTGGGCCACCCTGGGTGCTCTCCTCTGTGGCTGGCCTGCCAGTCTCAAGAATCACCCCAGTTTGCTAAGCAAGTGGGATTTGCTGAGTCATAAAGTCCCAGTGGCAGATGTGGTTGAACTGCAGCTGGGAGCAGTCAGAGAGTCCTTCCTGGTCCTAGATTCCACTCAGAGGACACTGCCTCTGCCCCTCAAATTCCAAGTGCTGCCCTGGTACCACCAGGCTGGAGCCCAGGAACTTCTGCAGCATTGCTACCCACCCACACACCTGCCTGCCCCTTCTCCCCCACCCTACTGCTCTGCAGCAGAGTCCTCAGCAAGTACACCTGCCAGGGTTCAAGAGCTAGTCACATGCTTGCTCTAGGATGCAAGGAAGCCTGAGAAGGTGAACCTCTGGCCTTTTTCCTCCCACCAAATACTATAAAAAGGGCTGTGTGTACTGACCAACCCTCCAAACAATAAGTACAAACAATAAAACACAAAAAGCACCTTGTCTCAAGGACTGCTATGAAGGTTATATGACTTAATACACTGTAGGGCAGGGGTTACAGGCAGAGTGCTAAAGTGACCTCCTGGATACAAATCCTGGGCTCAGCTACTCACCGGCTGTGTGATTTTGAGTAAGTAACTTCCCCTTTATAAACTATAACTTCCTTGTTTTTAAATTGGACCTAATGAGAGTACTCGCTTCATAGTGTTCTTGTAAAGATTAAGTAAACCAAACTCATAAAGACTTTAGAGAAGTATCTGGCACTTCTACAAGTACTTAGTCAGCATTTATTTTCTTCTACTTATTTTTGTGGTACCAGAGATGCGACCCAGTTCCTCTCACATGCTAGGCAAATGCTCTGCCACTGAGCTTCACCACCAGCCCCACAGTTTAACTGTTGATAGATATTGACAAATTCCCTTTCTTAATAGGGCACCAATTGACACTCTTATCAATCCTGAATGAGCATGTCCTTTCCTCACATTCTCACCAGTACTGGATCTTTTAAAACACGTTTTTAGTTGCAGACAGACAGCATGCCTTTATTTTATTTGTTTCATTTATTTGTTTCATTTGTGTGGTGCTAAGGATCAAACCCAGTGCCTCACACATGCTAGGCAAGTGCTCTGCCTCTGAGCTACAGCCCCAGCCCCGCCAGTGTTGGATCTTAACCATTGATTGATGGACTGATTGATTGCAGTGCTGGGAATCAAACCCAGGACCTCTCACATGTTAGGCAAGCATGCTATCACTGATAGCTAACAACACTATTGTATTCTTTCTCTAATCCTGTTCTAAATTATGCATGTATCTCAAGCTTAATTATAAAATGTTTAAAGTATATAATTCATATCCAATGTGAAAAGTAAAAATTGCTCTCTATAATTCAGGTTGTCACAAGTAACCACTGTTAGTTACATTGGTATGACAAAGGAAGGTTTATCTTGTGGCCAGGCATGGTGTAATCTCAACAAATCGGGAGTCTAAGGCAGGAGGATCACAAGTTTGAGGCCAGTCTCTACAACTTATTGAGACTCCTTTTCAAAATAAAAAAATTAAAATGGATAGGGCCAGGCTCAGTGGTGGTGGCACACTCCTGTAATCCCAGCAGCTTGGGAGGCTGAAGTAGGAGAATCTCGAGTTCAAAGCCAGCCTCAGTAACTTAGCAAGGCCGTAAGCAACTCAGTAAGACCCTGTCCCTAAATAAAATATAAAAAAGAGCTGAGGATGTGGCTTAGTGGTTAAATGCCCATGATTTCAAACCCCAGTACCAAAAAAAAAAAAATAATAATAATAATAAAGAGAAAATAAATAAAAATGGTTAGGGATGTAACTCAGTGGTAGAGCATCCCTAGGTTCAACTCCCAGTACCACAAAAATAAATAAAGGAAGAAATATTTATATCTACAAATCATTTTCTGTGAACATATAAATAATAGGTATATAAAATTTAAATTAATAAATTTAATTAATTAAAACTATATAGTTTAGCTAAATAATTTTTCAACACTGGGGATTGAGCCCAGAGCTTCACACATGCTAAGTGCTCTACCACTGAGCTACATCCCCAACCTTTTTTAAGATTTCTATTTTAGGGGACTATGGTTGTGGCTCAGTGGTAGAGCACTTGCCTGGTATGTGTGAAGCACTGGGTTTGATCTTCCACACCACATTAAAAAAATAAACAAATACAATAAAGGTGTTGTGTCCATCTACAACTAAAAATAAAATATTTTTTAAAGAAGATTTTTCAGGACCACAACTTTTTTTTTTTTTTTTTTTTTTTTTTTTTTCAGTGCTGGGGATTGAACCCAGGGCCCTGTGCTTGCAAGACAAGCACTCTACCAACTGAGCTATCTCCCCAGCCCCAAGAAGATTTTTATTTTAAGATAGATCTTGCTACATTTCCCAGACCAGCCTTAAATTTGCCAAGCCTTTGCCTTAGCCTCCAGAATAGCTGGGAGTACAGGATGCACCATCGTGCCCAGCTCAATCTTTTTATTTTGGAAAAATCACACTTGTTGCTTTGGCAAGTATTTCTCTAATTGCTAATGAGATTGGGTAACTTTTCTTATGTTTCTTAGCCATTTATATTTCATGTTCATATCCTTGGAATATCTTTGTGTTGCTTTTCTTTTTAAACAACAGAAATTCATTATCCTCTTACAGTTCTAGAAACTTGAAGTCCTAAATCAAGGTGTCAGCAGGGCGATGTCCCTCTGAGAGTTCCAGAGGAGAATCCTTCCTTGCTTCTTTGTTTTCTGTGGCTCTTGTCAAACCTTGACCATCCTTGACTGGGAACTGCAACACTCCAATTCTGCCTCAGTAGTCACATGGTTTTCTTCCCCATGGGTTCTTTTACTTTTTCCATTTGATTTGTTGGAGATCATCCTAGATTAGAAACAGTCATTAGATTTCAGGTTAAACCTTATTTATTTATTGGCTCAATTGAACCCAGGGGTGCCCTACCACTGAACTACATCCCCAACACTTTTATGAATGTATATATGTATGTATGTATGTATGTATGTATGTATGTATTTATTTAGGGTGCTGGGGATCGAATACAGGACCTTGTGCTTGCAAGGCAAGCACTCTACCTACTGAGGTATCTCTCCAGCCCCTGTATTTATTTATTTTTGAGACAGCATCTCACTAAGTTGCCAAGGCTGGTCCCAAGCTTTCGATCCTCTTGCCTCATCCTCTCAAATCACTGGGATTATAGGCATATGACACTATGACTGGCTGTTTAAGCCTTCTTAAACTTTCATTTCTGAGCAGTCTTTTTTTTTTTTTTTCTTTTTTCTCCCTTTGGTACTAGGAATTGTACCCAGGGGTGCTCTATCATTGAGCTACATCCTCAGTGCTTTTTAAAAATTTTTAAACAGAATCTCACTAAGTTGCTGAGGCTGGCCTCAAACTTGGAATCCTCTGCCTTGGCCTCCTGAAGTAGCTAGGGTTACAGGCGTGTACCAGCACACACAGCTCTAACCAGCCTTTGAATAAATTTAGAGAGGAAATCTGGGGTTCCCATATCCTATAATATTCATCTCCCAGAAAGCACTTTTAGCATTTCTACATGTCCACGTGAACATGGGGAGATCCTAGTGGAAACCAGCCACTTAGCTATGATGTAGCAAAGACTGAATGAATCCAGGATGGGCAATGAACTCTGCTCCAGGCTTCGCCCTGATCCTGGTGTGACTGAGGACAACCCCTCCCCCCACACACATACACATGCAAAAACTCTCTAGACAGCTGTGTTTCTGAGACACTGGGAGAAGAATTCCTACCTTCTTCCCAGGCAGCATAGTGCTGAGTTGGGAAAACGGGGGCACTGGACTCCCCAGAGGAGGGGATTTGTTCCTGCCCGTCCTGAGCCTTAGTAGAGAAACTGTGACTCAGGACATAACTCCAGGGACCAAAGGTCCTTTCCAACCCCAAATACAACAGCTTTTATTTTCCTTTGGATATTTTATTTACAGTTTTTGTAACATGTCCAAAATGGAAGCTTTATGAGGGGTTTTGATGCTTAATTTGGGCCATTAACCAAGACTGATGTAATTCTTTCTTCCCAGGGCTCTCAACTGAGGGTGCTAGCCAAGTAGAGCTCTGTAAAGGTGGAGACTATTGTGTAAAAGTCATTTTACAGCTCTCGTCTCAGCTCTTCTGGAGCCAGGCTTGGCACTGGAGGAAAGCTGAGGAAGGGCGTTGTTGATGGTGATTTTTTTTTTAAACCTGTGTCCCTATAATACTAAAAGAACTGCTACCTCTTCTAGACCTCATAATTGGGTTTCATACCCACTTCTCCTTTTTTTCTTCTACATTAGATGTATATCTAGGGATGTACCTTGTGTTCTAGGCAGAATCCTTTTTATTTAACCAGAAAAATCAGTATTTAGGGAACCTTCTTCCCTCACCAATAGATTAGAGAGACTCAAAATTTATCAAAAAGGACAACAGAAAGGTAAAAACCCTCTTCAGCTCATGAGTCCAATAAATAGACAAACTGTAAAACAAAGGCATATGACCCCAATGGGGAAACTTGAACATGAAATATCTGACAGTTGTTTAAGCATGATTATGGCACTGTGGCGTAAAATTCTTATCTTGAAATTTATACTAATTTTTTTAAGTATTGGGGATTGAACCCAGGGGCATTCTGAGTTCCGCTGTACCACTGAGCTACTTCCCCAGCACCATTTTTTTTTTTTTTTAATGATTTTTAGTTGTTGTGCTCGCTTCGACAGCACATATACTAAAATTGGAACGATACAGAGAAGATTATCATGGCCCTTGCGCAAGGATGACACACAAATTCATGAAGCGTTCCATATTTTTCTGACTTCAAAGAATTAATGTACCTTTCAGCAATAAAATCAGTACTTCCGATTTTAATTGAGAAATAAAAAAATAATTTTTAGTTGTCAATAGACCTTTATTTTGTTTATTTATTTATATGCGGTGCTGAGACTCAAACCCAGTGCCTCATAAATGTGACGCAAGCGCTCTACCTACCACTGAGCCACAACCCCGGCCCCCCTCCCAGCACTTTTTATTTTGTTTTGAAACCGGGTCTCATTGAGTTGCCTGGACAGGCCTTGAACTTTGAATCTGCCTGTTCAACTTACTCTTTTCTTCTAAGAGGTAGAGGTAGGAGTAGGGTGTAAATCATGTGCTTGGCATGGGCAAGACCCTAGATTTGATCCTCAGTAACACACACACACACACACACACACACACACACACAAAAGTAGGTCAAATAGTCAAGAAGAAAAGTTTTTTTTAAGAAGTCTTTTCTTGGGGCTGGGGAGATAGTTCAGTTGGTAGAGTACTCACAAGCACAAGGCCCTGGGTTTAATCCCCAGCACCACGAAAAAAAAAAATCTTTTTTTGGTGCTGGGGTTTGAACTCAGGGCCTCATACATGCTAGGGAAGCTCTCTAACACTAAGCCACATTCTCAGGCAACAACTGCTTTTTAAAATACCTTTCTTCATTGCCTATGCCAATATATTGAAGTGTCTTCCCTGTTTTCTTCTAGTAGTTTCAAAATTTCAGGTCTTTTATTATGATATTTGATTCATTTTTTATTTGATTTCTCAACTCAAATGTGGTAAGAGGTAGGGGTCTACTTTCAATCTTCTGTACTGTGAATATCCAGTTTTCCCAGCGCTGTGTGTTGAAGAGGTTATCTTTTCTCCAAGGCGTGTTTTGGCACCTTTGTTGAGACTGAGTTGACTGCAGATGCACAGGTTTATTTCTGTGTCTTCTATCCTATTCCATTGGTCTATGTGTCTGTTTATATGCCATTACCATGATGCTTTTGTTACTATGGCTCTGTAGCATATTTTGAAAACAGGTATTGTGATGAACTGACAAATGGAATTACGTCAAAATAAAAAACTTCTGCAGAACAAAGGAAACAATAGGGTGAAGAGACAGCTTTTAGAATGAGAGAAAATCTTTGCCAGCGATTCATCTGACACTGGCTTAATATCCAGAATATATAAAGAACTAAAAAAACTTTACAAACAAAGAACAAGTAATCCAATTTTAAAAATGGGTAAATGATCTGAATAACTACTCTTCAAAAGAAATACAAATGACCAATAACTATGAAAAAATGTTCAAATCTTTAGTCATCAGAGAAATACATAACTACACTAAGATTCTATATCATCCTAGTCAGAGTGGATGGATAGATAGATAGATAGATAGATAGATGATAGATAGATAGATATCTCAAATACTGGTAAGGTTATGGAGAGAAAGGAACCCTCATACACTGTTATTGGGAATATAAGTTAGTGTAGCCACTATGGGGAATCAACATGAAGGGTTCTCAAAAAACCTAAAATAGAACTACCACATGATTCAGCTATACCACTCCTTGGTATATACAAAGGAAATGAAATCAGCATACAGAAGAGCTACCTGCATACCCATGTTTATTGTGACACTATTTACAGTAGCCAAGATATGGATGGAATCAGCCTAGGGGCCCACCTACAGATGAATAAAGAAAATATGATATTTACAATGGAATATTATTCAGCCATAAAGAAGAATGAAATTATGTCATTTCAAGGGAAATGGATGGAATTGGGGAACATCATGTTAAATGAAATAACCCAGACACAGAAAGACAAGTGTCACATGTTTTCTCTCATATGTAGAAACTAAAACAAAAACAGAACAACAATGACAAAACCCTGAAAATAGAAGAGGGACTATTAGGGAAGGGGAAAGGGACAGGGGTGGGTGGAGAGGGACTGGAGGGCCAGAGAGGGGAGAAGGGAGGGCAGGTAGAAATGATCAAAGCATGATATATGCATATATAGAAATGTCACAGTGAAATCCATGAAGTAGTACAATTAATATGTGTTAATAATTATATATTTTTAAAAAACTTTATCATTAAGCTCCAAGCCCCTTCTCAGTGCTTCTGATAAAACCAAACCACACGAGAGTACTGAGTTGAAAGACTTACTACCCAGGAGATAACACTGCAGCCCAGAGGTGAGAAGAGGCCACCCTAACACAGAAGAAAACTGCAATGGGAAAGTTCCCAGCATTATCAGCAGGCCAGAAGGGATGATATTTCTGAGTGGTTTGAAGGTGGAGAGGAAGCCCTCCATGTACCTCTCTGGTCATGCTCTTTATTTATTTATTTTAGTTGTCGGTGGACCTTTATTTTATTTTATTATTTATTTATATGCAGTGCTGAGAATTGAACACAGTGCCTCACACAAGCGCTGTACTACTGAGCCACAACCCCAGTCCCTGATCATGCTCTCTATAGGCAACCCTGGCAGAAGACAATCTTTTTAAACTGTTTCTCTTCTCTGAGCCTTACTGTTATGCTGAGCATCAGACTTTTAACTCCATGTCAATCACAGACAAGAGGCGAGTGTGAGCAGTTGAATTAATTGGTAAACTGTTTCTTCAACGGAAGAGGAAGAAAAAAACTGCACTGCTGTGAGTTCTGGAGTTGACTGTGCCCTGGTGTGGGCCGGTTGGGCTCCAGTTGTATCTGGTAACAGGTTCTCAGTGGCTGCTGCGCCCCTCCTCTGAGGGAGTAGTTGGTCTGTTAATATGAGAAGAAATGAGCAGGACGGGCCTCAGAAACGCTGCTTAGCTGGGGAAATCTCAACCAGTCCAGCCAGTCCTGCCTCAGGTCTCTGCAAGCTGCTTCCTTCGTGTGCTACAGGTGTTTTGCATGTATTTGTGGTTTTCAGGGGACAGGTTTGTTGCTATTTTTTTTAGATGTTTATGCTGTTTGCTTGCATACGAATTCATACCTGTATATACCAATTCTAGTAAGCACTTTTTTTTTTTTTTTTTCAGTACCAGGAATTAGACTCAGGGCACTTGACTATTGAGTCATACTCCCAGTCCTATTTTGTATTTTATTTAGAGGCTTAGCGCCTCATTTTTGCTGAGGCTGGCTTTGAATTCTCAATCCTACTACCTCAGCCTTCCAAGCCTCTGGGATGACAGGTGTGTGGGCTCCTAGTAAACTTTGTACTCTGTCACTTTTACATTATCCTACTTCCTTCATAGCGTTTACCGGAAATGGCACTTATTATGTGTTTGCTTGCTTATTGGCTCTCTCCCCCAGAATGTCATCTCTATGAAGACAGCAACGTTGCCTTGTTCACCACTGTGTTCGTCATACCTGGCTCCAAACCAGCATCCAGAATTGTTTGTGGAATGCAAGAATGGATGACCTTGTACATGGGCACCTCCACAGGGAAGGAAGGCAGGAGGGTGGGACAGCTGCAGCAAAAAAGGGACCAGGGCTTGTCCTCCTCTCCAGCATGGGCTCTTCCATCCTTCCTTTCCTTCTCCTTATAATTTGTTTCCCTTAATACTTTTATTTGGGCTTTTAGTTACAAAAGTACTATACGTTTATTATTTTAAAAAATACTGCTGGGCATGGTGGAGCACAACTCTAATCCCAGTGACTCAAGAAGCTGAAGCAGGAAAAAATAACAAAATGAATCAAACAACATTATCCTATGTAAATTTATGATTACACAAATGGTATGCCTTTATGCCATGTACAAACAGAGAAACAACATGTATCCCATTTGTTTACAATAAAATAAAAATAAATAAATAAATAAATAAAGAAGCTGAAGCAGGAGAATCACAAGTTCTAGGTGAGCAACTTAGCAAAAGTCTGTCTCAAAATAAAAGGGCTGGGGTTGTGGCGTGGTGGTAAAGCATCTCTGGGTTCAATCCCTACTGCCAAAGGAGAAAGAAGGAAGAGAAAAGGGAGAGAAAGGGGAGATGCTAGGCCGGAGGAGAAAAATATATAATGTAAAAATGGAAAATCTTGCCTTCCTAAGGTGACACCAGCTAGTACTTGAATGCAGACCCTTCATCTCCTTTTGTTATGTTATTTTTAAATCTTTTTGTTTTTAATTAATTTGTTTGTTTACTTATTGTACTAGGGATTGAACCCAGGGACACTCTACCAATGCTTTGTATTTTTTTATCATTTTGAGACAGAGTCTAGCTAAATTGCTCAGGCTGACCTCAAACTTGCCTCAGCCTCCCAAGTTGCTGGGATTACAAGTAGGCGCCATGGCACCTGGCTCTCCTTTGTCTCCTTTCAGCAGCACAGGGGTCTCTATTATTCCTCCACTCCTCCCCCATGAAGATCTCATTGTTCAACTTAGCAGACAACATTTTCTTCACTTTCTCCCCAACTCTGAGAAAGAGTCTCTCTGTCCTGGGACTTCCAAGAAACCAAACCCCCCAACTTTCCGCATTCCTCTGGTTCTTCTGCCTCCCAACTCTGCTGTCCCTCCGAATCAAACAAATCAAAGCAAAATGAAAAAAAAAAAAAAAAAAAAAAAGCAGCTCAGTGACTGCAAAACTGGAACCATCAGAGGGGTAGGTGGGAATTCTACTCTGCCATCAATCAGTGACTTGGATGTTTTCTGTGCCTGAGTTTCTTCATAAGTAAAACGGACAAGGTATCACCAACAAGATTATAGCAAAGATTAAAGGAGCCAACACATACTAGCTGGTTCATGCATGTTAATACCCCTTTCCCCTTAATATCACTCCCCCTTTCTGGACTTTGATTGCTTCCCTTTTGTTTTGATTTTGCTAAAGATAAAGAATACCAAATTTCTTTTTTTTCCCCATGTTAAATTATTCTTAGAGACTAATTCATCATCTCCTCCCCTTTTTTTTTCCTACTGGGTTGAGTCTGTTTTTCGTCACTTCCCCATCTTCCCCATCAATGGTCTTGGAACTTCTATAAAGAGACAAAAGGATCACAGTGGCACTACCTGTAATCCCAGAATCAGGAGGCTGAGGCAGGAGGATTGCAAGTTTGAGGCCAGTCTCAGCAACTTAGGGAGACCCTGTTTCAAAATAAAAAATAAAAAGGACTGGGGATGTGGCTCAGTGGGAAAACATTTCTGGCTTCAATCCCCAGTGCAAAAAAAAAAAAGGAAAAAAAGAGGTGCAAAGTAATCTGGTTTAGGGTGGGAGGAAACAGGGGAACCAATAGCAGCCCACCTTTCCACATAGCAGCCACCCAACCCCACATGGCCCAGGGAACTCACCTTCTGTTTGAGGAGGCCAGAGTCAAAGTTCTGGAGAAGCAGTTATACAACCTCCAGTTGTCCAGCTGTCAGTCTTGTACCCTGCCTCTTCAAGTGCTGCACTTTTCTGGGGCAGCAAACAACAGAAATTAATGTGGGTCCCACCCAGCCTGACCTTCCCATGCAAGCTGCTTCTGGCCTGGAGTGCCAGCATGGGGGTTCAGCACCAGAGTCAGCTTGGGATGCTCCCCAGTCACCAACTCTTGCTGTGAATCCCAGAGTCACCCAGAGTCAGCTGTGGTTGGTCTACAACTAGGGGGGTGCAGATGAGATTAGGCAGGGAGCTCTTCAGCTCTTAAGAAACAAAATTAGGATTTAACAGATGCTGCTGATGATGGGGCACAGTCCACTGACCACCTAGAAGCCCCAAATCTATCTGTGCCAGAAGAAGGAAGAAGTCTTGGGCATTTTTCTGTGAACAGTTGACCCCTCTCCCTGGACTGCATCCCCTCACTGGGCCCAGATTGGGACAGCTTTCCCCAACCAGCTCACTGACTTTAGAGCAAGAGTTCAGTGAGAAGCCACTGAGAGTAGCCAGGTCAGAGCACAGAACCATGAAAGAACAAGTCAACAACAGACTCAAGGACAAACAAAATACTTTAGCAGTATTTTTAGAGGTAATGATTCAAGAACTTTTGATAAAAGGCGGGAATGGAGTTGCTTTTTCTTGCAGATCTTGGTGGGTTACCTTGAGCCAAAAGGAGAGCTGAAAGGAAGTAGGAGATGGAGACCTCAGGAGGAGAAGGAGAGTTAGAGGGTCAGGATGAAGGCAGGATGAGTGGAAGTAGCCTGGAGGCCAGGGAGATGGCAAAAGCAAGGAAGCAGCTCTCAGGGGCATCCCCTGTGGGTCAACTGCACAAAAGGCTGGCTTTGACACCTGGCTGCTGATCGCAGAACGAGGACAGAATTTAAAAGGGTTGAATGACATTGGAGATAAGGGAAGATCTCTGCTCTGGGCAGCTACAGAGGGTCCTCCTTGGTGGGCACATGATCCTCCACAGAAGGGGAACCAGGACACTCAGTACACCAAAGCCCAGTTTTGTTTTTTTTTTTTAACTAGTTCATTATGATTACACATAATAGTGGGATTCATTGCTACATTTTTGTACATGCAGAAGGTATACAATATTAACAATATAAGCCAGTTTCACTCCCCTTTCTTCCACTCTGGTTTGGAAATCTGTAGCCCAGCCTTCTTTCCTTCTTTCCCTCCTTTCCTTCCTCCCTCCCTTCCTTCCTTCCTTCTTTCCTCTTTCTTTTTCCCTTTCTTTCTTACATAATGAGTTTATATTAGATATTTCCACATAGGTATTTGGTACAGAGATTTCTCTCTAGCCTTGCCAATCTGACTGTCTAGCTGCTTCTGTTGGAAGCAAAAAGTGACTCATAATGCATCTCATGAGCCCCTGTCGTCCCACCAAAGGCCTCTTCTTTCTTGTAAGTGTCCCTGTAGCTCTTTCTACTGTCAATCTTGAGACCGAACTTTACCCTATTCCCTATCCAATAAAAACCTCACCCCAGAGCTTTCATCCAGGAAGATGAAAGTGGCTGGTGTAGACACAGACTCAGCAGGTTCCCTAAAGAATGGGGACAGGGGTTTCCCTGGACAAGCAGCCAACCCTGAGGAAAGAGGAGGTCCCTGGCTCCAAGAAGGAGACCAGTTGGGGAAGGTTCCTTGATCTCTCTCTCATCCAGCCCTTCAAACACTGGATTCTTGGGATGAGGACGACCCCAGACACAGTTAATGGGATTAGGCCTCAACTCTGCTTTGAACCACTCTGCTTCAGGGTCTGCAGCAAGCAGTTGTCATTTTCCTGTCTCTGGGGTATTATATTAGCAGGCCTGGCCACCCTAAGCAATCACTGACTTTTCCAGTTGGAGGACTCCTTGCAGGATAGAGACCCTGAGGGGTTTCTGGCTATCACAAGACCAGTTAGGGACAGTAGCATCTGTTGGGCTACCCTCAGGTCCTGCCATTCATCCCCACCGAGGGCTGCTGAGGCAGCAGACTGGGAGATGTGGGGGAGGCTCTCCACTTTCACCTCCTGAGGTTTATGAGGGTAATAGAGGGTAATAATAGGCAATGCTGATTTTAATTCTACTTCAAAGCTCAAGGGGAATGAATGGTTTGGGGAAAAATGGAATCTGGACCCATCTGTCAATTCTGGTTCTGTTGGAGCAACTGTGGAAGAAAGACATGAGTGAGGAGTCCCTGGGTGAGTAGAACAGTGCCTGTTGGAGCATGAAGGACTGGAATAGGAGGAAATTCTTAGGGGAGAGCAGACTGGGGCTGTGGAAGAAGGAATAGATAGGCCCACAGCCCCGGGTACCCCCAAATGCCAATACAGAGACAAGCATTCAGAGGCACAAGAACATGTGCATGCACATGCTCACACAAACATACCCTGCACAACATGCACATGTGCACATAAATACTCCCACAGAGGCATCAATACTCCTCCAGGCATTTACTCACACAGGCACACACAAATCCAGACAGGTACACACAAGCACAAATAGTAACACATGAGCCCATCACAAACACAAATTCACACATAAGCACATGTGCACACTCATGCAGGTACATACATAGAGTTACATGCATGGGTAACACAGGACATGTGCATACACAGACACACAAATTGACACATATGCAGGCACCCACCAGAGGCACAGATGTATTTGCATATGCCCAGGCTCCCCCCGCCCCCCACCCCCCCCCACACAAGCACACACACAAACACATGCTCTGTAACTCAAGCACCAACCGCCAGGCCACTTAAGAGCGTCCTGGCCAGCTGCCCTGTTCGGTTTACCCTGGGTTGTGGCCCGGTCCCTCCCCCTGCCCCGCCCCTTCCCCGATTGGTTGTATAAATTCCCTTCCTTTGCCCCTTCCTCTACACAGCCGGCCTTGGACACCAGCAAAGCTGTCTGCCTCACCTCTGCCCACTCCTGGCAAACCTATCAGAACCAAAGCCTACCAGTCAGAAGCATGGGTAAGGAAGGGTACTTCCAGCAATTGCACATTGCCCGCCCCCTTTGTCTGCCTCTAGTTTGGAGGATCCTTCCTCTAGGAAATGCCTCAAAATCGGGGAGGAATGTGCAGTTTGGGAAGGAAGGGCTGGACTCTTCTTCATTTTCTTACTCTGCATGCAGGTTTCCCTCTATCCTCCCACTTTTTTCTCCTCTTTCCCCCCCTCTCTTCCTTCTTGCATTCCCCTGCTTAGCCAAAGTCCCAAGGCAGGCAAGAGGGTGGGGGACAGCAGGCAAGTATGACCCTGGGCTACTCTCTAGTCTGTTCAGCAGAGGCAGGGCCAGGCTGCCTGTCTGCAGCAGAGATTCTTAGGAGAATCCCTTATGTCACCATAGGAGATAGACAATCCTGGTTTCAGCCCTGGGCCAACTTCTTATTCCAGGGAGTGGGGAGCCCAAGCCTTCAGCGCCCAGGTCTCTTTCTGGTTGCTCCACACAGAAAGTCAGGGAGGGATGTCAGTGATCCACATTCACTGGGGACCTGTTTCAATGCCCTCTCCATCCCACAGTCCTCCTATTCCTCCATCTGTAGGTTCCTAGGTATCAGGCTGAGGAGTTTGGGTTTGGGTGGGAGTATTAAACGTCCTTGTCCGTTCGGAACTAGCTCTTCCCTGAGCTGGAAGAATATGCAGCAGCCATACTGGTATAGAAAACCCACTAGAGTTTTCCCTGGGTTCATCTCAAAGCCAAGATACTCAGAGACCTAGCTTGAGATGCTTAGGACAGGAAGTCACCTCCAGAAAGAGGAGTAATGCTCCCTGCAACTTGAGTGGCCTGCATGGCCTGACCCTAAGAAATGCTGGGGGGAAGGGGCAGAGTTGGGCTGGGCAGATGCCAAGGAATCAGTCACACTTGGCAGCACCTTTACTTCTCTCTCTTTGGCTCTGCAGTTTTTGTGTTTCTGGTTTTTTGTTTGTTTGTTTGGGTGTGTTTTGTTCTTGTTTTTGGTACCAAGGATTGAACCCAGGGGTGCTTAACCACTGACACATCCCCAGCCCCCCCTTTTTTTATGTTTTATTTAGAAACAGGGTCTCACCGAGTTGCTCAGGATCTCGATAAATTGCTGAGGCTGGCTCTGAACTAGTGATCCTCCTGCCTCAGCCTCCCTGGCCACTGGGATTACAGGCGTGCATCCCTGAGCCCGGTCTTGTGTCTCTGTTTTGATGTCTTAGAGTTTGTGAACGTCCTTCCCATCCTCCCGACATCCTATGCCAAGCTCTGCTATAGCTTGTTTTCATTGTATAGCAGAACAAGTCTCCTTAGTTTCTTTGGACTGTATTTCTCTTTCTCTCTCTCATCCCCCAGCCACCCCTACCCAATCTGTAGCCCTCCCTTGGCATCAAGCAGTGCCTGGCATTCTATTCCCTCCTCTGACAGCCCTACACATATTTATAGAATCATTTCATAATTCCAGACTTTTGCAAACATTGTCTTATTTGCCCATATTTCTATACATTTCTCTCTTTTTTTTTTTTGTTTTGTTTTGTTTTGTTTTTTTTCAGTGCTGGGGATCGAACCCAGGGCCCTGTGCTTGCAAGGCAAGCACTTTACCAACTGAGCTATCTCCCCAGTCCCTCTTTTGTATTTTTTAAACTTGGAAGTACTCGTGAATACTTTGTCTTATTGACTTTCATATCTACCTAAAGAAGCAGGTAGGATTTTATTATTATTACCTCCTTTTGGCAAATGAAGGGGGAGAAAAATAGAGTAGGTATCAAATCTGGAACTTGAAGTCAGGTTTCTGGACTCTGAAATGCTGTTACTGCTTCTCTGCTACCTAGTCACTTGGCTTCTATGAATGGGGGTCCCAGGCTACTACGAAAGGGTCCCAGCTCGTATTGGTATAGAAGCTTGATTCTGGCTACTCCTGGCTTCTTTCTCGTGCTCCCAGGACAGGCAAGAGGTGGCGTTCATTCCTGTGAAATCCACTCCAGGGTTTCATTCAGCCTGCAGCCTGCAGCCTCCTCTGGGTTGTTATTCAACTTTTCTTCCTGACTGACCCCAAATTCCCAATGCTGGGCCTTCTGGCAGCTGTCCTTCACAGAGGCTGACTGTGGCCCTATGGGTCAGTGTGACCTCTCTTGCCAGACTTCAGTGTCAGGAGGGCCGTTCCCTACAACTGTGGTGGGTGGGGAATTGGAAACTGGCCTATGTATAGAAGTACAGCTGGGAACAGCCTTGAACTCCAGCCTCCTCTTCCTCATCTAGATGGGTTATGCAATCCAGGATATGGCCTGCAGCCTGGGGACAGGCCCTAGGAGAGAAAAGCAGGAAGTGTCCTTGCCCCTGGCAGGGATACACTTTAGTGAATTACTAAGTAGACCATTCTGACTCCCTGAGGATTACCCCTCAGGAACCACTAGGGTTTATTGGTCTTCTATCAGGTAGCACAAAGCCACACACTTGATGGAGCCCTCTTGGTTACATCTCAGAAAAGCCCACTGTGGTATTCTTATTATCCCCCTTTTACAGATGAAGCAGAAATTGAGGCAACGAGGTTAAGCTATTTGCCCAAGTTCGGGTGGTAGTCAGTGGTAGGCTGAGGTTGGGACCCAAGTCGATGTCATGACCACTATACCACACAGCCTCTGCTGTGCTCACCCTTCCCCACCCGCCCAGGGCCCTGCTGGAGTGTCTCCTCCAGCACACCTTCACCATCGTTGGGGAAGGAGTGGTGGTGAGATTGGCCAGAGTGATGCAGCTGGAGGAGTGACGGGGCTGGAGTGGGGACTGGGGACAGCAGCATGTCTGCCTTAGCCTGCCAGATGTGTGTTGCAGGTAGAAGAAAGGGAACCCTCATCCTCCAGAGCAGGCTCTAGCCAACATGTCCCACTCTTTCCACAGCTATGAAATGTGGCAAGTGTGGCCCCGGCTACCCTACCCCTTTGGAGGCCATGAAAGGTAACTGCCCTCTACTGATTCCAAGGCTGGTAGGGTTGGGGAACTTCAGACCTGGCCTCAGCCCTCAGCACACCCAGGGCTACCTCCATTCTTCCCCAACCCACTGTCCGCACTGCCTGCTCTCCATCCTCCAGGACCCCGAGAGGAGATTGTCTACTTGCCCTGTATTTACCGAAACACAAGCACTGAGGCCCCGGATTATCTGGCCACTGTTGATGTCAACCCCAAGTCTTCCCAGTATTGCCAGGTGAGGCAGACCTTGAGCACTTCCCTAGCCTTGGACCCAGCCCTGCCCTTCCTAGCCATCTTTGTCCTCCATGGGTACGGCTGTGCAAGATGTACACTACACACCTACACCCCTACACACTCACCTAAGGACAAATCCAGCTTATACTGTGACTCCAAGCCAAAATGAATCCATGGGGATGCCTTTTGTGAAAGTACACAGAGTGTGCCTTGGGTGAGCATCACCTCCTGTTCCCCCTCCATCCTAGGTCATCCACCGGCTGCCCATGCCCTACCTGAAGGATGAGCTGCATCACTCAGGATGGAACACCTGCAGCAGCTGCTTTGGGGACAGCACCAAATCGCGCACCAAGCTAGTGCTGCCCAGTCTCATCTCCTCCCGTATCTATGTGGTAGATGTGGGCTCTGAGCCCCGTGCCCCAAAGCTACACAAGGCATGTCCTCTGCTTTTGCTGGCTGGGATACCCTAATGCACCTGCCAGTTCATCAGTCTACAGGCGAGAAGCCGCTCATAAACCAACTGCTTCCCACTCTTGTGCAAGATGGGGCTTAGAGACAGGGAGCGAGGTTAGAGTTCAGAAGAAAGTTACCTAGGCATGCTAAGTTGTCATCTCCAGCACTGAGGGCCAAGGCACCAGAGACAAGGGAAGAGTTTCTTATTTTACTCCGACAAGAGAAAGGAAGTCATTTTCCCTCTAACCCAGTTTTATTTGTTTGGTATTGAACCCAGGGTACTCTATCACTGAACTACATCCCCAGCCCTTTTTATTTTGAGACAAGGTCTCACTAAGTTACCCAGTCTGGTCTTGAACTTTTGATCCTCCTGCCTCGGCCTCCTGAGCTGCTGGGATTACAGACGTGCAACACCATACCTGGCTTCCTCACCAGTTATGAGTCAGGGCTTCCCTTAGGCAGGGAACATCCAGTTCTTCCTCTTAACACTTTGTTCAGTATCCTCTTGGTGCCCGACACTCACTGTGTGCTGGTTGCTGGTGACACATGCCCACCCTGGGGGGAGCTTATGGGTGCTATTAGTCCCTTCAGTACAGATAGGGGAAGAGTTGGTGCTTTCCACCTGGGAAGTTATTAGCAGTCTGTCTGACTTTTCCTTGGGGCTCTGTGGAGGTTACCAGACTGAATCTTTGCCATATTCCCACAGGAAGAGTTACAATCATGATTTGAAGAAAAAGAGGAGAGTGTCAACAGATACAGTAGGGGAGCGTGGAGGTAGGGAGTGGAGAACCCTGCCCCGGCAAAGTTCTGACATGGTTCCCCACCCCTCTCCAGGTCATCGAGCCCAAGGAGGTCCACACCAAGTGCAATCTGGGATACCTCCACACCAGCCACTGCCTTGCCAGTGGGGAGGTCATGATTAGTGCCCTGGGAGATCCCAAGGGCAATAGCAAAGGTACCTGCTGGCACTGTGTGCTCATAAAAACTTCTGCAACTATGAAAGGCAGAAAGCGTTTGTCTGTGGGGGGAGCAGATCCCCAGCCTGGGGAGCAATGGAATAGAGAACCAGCGCATCAATAGGCTAAGTTCCATCCAATATTTAAAATATTACCAAGTAACTTCAGTTGTTTCAATTATTTCTATGAAGATGAGCCTTGACTGATGTTTAGTTAAAAGGTATAGCCAAACAATCTGCCATAAGCAATGTGAATGCAGACATGGCCCCAGATAGTACATGCATTTAATATCAGCTTTTGTGAGTGATTGAGTAGGTCCCACAGTGCTTGGGATTCTTAATCTTCACATTTGCCATCTCACATATGGTATGATGAGAACTAACACTTAGGTGTTCTGTGTGCCAGACACAAGCTATGAAATAGGTGCTATTATGATCCTCGTTTTGTACATAAGAAAGGAGGGGCATAGACTTACCCCCACTTATTAGCTTACAGCACTAATAAGTTACAGAACTAGAACTCAAGTGCAGCAGTCTGGCTCCAGAATCTGTGTTCTAATGACCACTCTGCACTGCATTCCTCAGAGCCTTGTTCTTTTCATCAAAACCCTCCCCTCTTAAGATCTGGAGTGGGACATCAATTAAGGTCATTCAATCAAGGGTACTGCACTGGACTCCATTTGACTGCTCTATCCAGAGATGGGAGGCATGTGATATTCCTAGACTTAATAACAGTAAGAAGTAGACATCTGATGTGCTCGCAAGGACATATGAAGATATAACACGAAGCAAGGGAGCAAAATATTGGGCATTCATGTTGAATGACAAATGAAAATATTACTTGTCTACTCTCTAAGGACAACGTAGTAAGCAGAGTGGAGCTTGAACTCCAGGAGGAAGCCCACTCTGATCATGGGAAGTCGCGCAAGAGAAGCACAGGGTCCTGAGTTCCAGAAGATCTCTTGCCTTGAAGGGAGAAGAATTTCCCCTGAATTTGGGAGAAAGATAAAGACGAAGGGAGATGGGGCACCAGAGTAGGAGGCCCCACCTCTCACCTCGCCATCTCTGGGAGGGCCCTTTTGGACACCCAGTGGAGGAGTGGGGCAGACGATGGGTTTAGAGTCTTCTGAAAGTGGTGATAAGGGGGTGGGGATAGATACTCTAATGTCTCTACCTGACATCTTCCTTCCTTCCCTGCTAGGGGGTTTTGTGCTGCTGGATGGGGAGACCTTCGAGGTAAAAGGGACGTGGGAGCAGCCTGGGGGAGCTGCACCAATGGGCTACGACTTCTGGTACCAGCCTCGACACAACGTCATGATCAGCACCGAATGGGCAGCCCCCAATGTCATAAAAGATGGTTTCAACCCTGCTGATGTGGAGGCAGGTGAGAAGCCCCCAGTGGGCTGGTAGGAGCCTTGAGCCACACCCCTTTCCTTCTGCTCCAATCCCACTCCAAGTCTTCTGCCTTCTTTCCTCCCTCCTATGGACCCCAGACTCTTGGGGTTATGGTGTAGGATGTGCTGAATTGCTTAAACTGCCCCCAATATCCTTCTGATCCTTCTAAATCATTTTCCAAACTTCTTTCCTAGTCCATGCCCCAGCCTGTGCCCATGCCCTGCCTGCCCCACCCACCATGGATCATGAGCCTCTCCTCTGGCCCCACCCCCACCCCAGGGCTATATGGAAGTCACTTACATGTGTGGGACTGGCAGCGCCATGAGATCATACAGACCCTGCCTCTGAAGGATGGGCTTATTCCCCTGGAAATCCGCTTCCTGCACAACCCAGCTGCTGCTCAAGGCTTTGTGGGCTGTGCCCTTAGCTCCAACATCCAGCGCTTCTACAAGAATGAGGTAACATGCACCCTCTGGTTCTTGGCTCCTAGCCATCTTGACAGCCAGGACTTCAGTGAAGGTGTACCCTAATTCCACCAGCCCAGGCTTCTCCAGAAACAAAAACAAGGGCTCTCTTCTCACAGTGCTAAGCTAATTTCTACCTTGTCTGAGTCTATTTTCTATTCTTATAACTGACTACCATGGACTGAGTGATTGATAAAGAATGAAGATTTATTTCACTCATAGGTCTGGATCCAGGTTGGGAGGTATAAGGTCAAGGAGAGGCATCTGGTGAGGACCTTCTTGCTGCTGGGGATTCTCTTCAGAATCCCCAGGAGGCACAGGGCATTACCTGGTGACAGGGGTGCAAACGAGAGACAACCAAACTTTTATGACAAATTCATTCTCAAAACAATCCATTAACCTATTCAGGAATTAATCCACTCATGAGGGCCCTGCCCTAATCATCTCTCACAGGTCTCATGTAGTCCTACCTCTTTTTTAAAATATATATTTTAGTTGTAGATGGATACAATACCTTTATTTTATTGATTTATTTTTATGTAGTGCTGAGGATCAAACCCAGGGCCTCACCTGTGCTAGGCAAGTGCTCTACCACTGAGCTAGAGTCCCAGCCCAGTCCTACCTCTTAATATCTCACAATGAGGATTAAAATGCAACATGAATTTTGGTGGGGACATTCAGATCATAGCACACTGGAACCCAAACTGGCCGTATGTATTCATTTATTCAAAAACTATTTAATGCTGGATGCGGTGGCATATGCCTGTCATCACAGCAATTTGGGAGGCTGAGGAAGGAAGATCACAATTTTGAGGCCAGCCTGGGCAACTCAGCAAGATCCTATCTCAAAATGAAAAATAAATAGGGCGCTGGGGCTGTAGCTCAGAGGCAGAGCGCTTACCTAGCATGTGTGAGGCACTGGGTTCAATCCTCAGCATTGCAGAAAAATAAACAAATAAAATAAAGGCATGTTGTTCACCTACAACAACAACAAAAATAAATAAAAGTGATAACTAAATAAATAAACAAATAGGTCTGGGGTGTAGCTCAGTGGGAGAGTGACCCTGGGTTCAATCCCCAGGACCACAAAAGGAAAAGAGAAGAAAAAAAAAAAAAAAAAAAGCTATTTCCTGAGTGTCAATGTCAGGCACTGTGCTAGGGCTGGGAATGCTATGGTAAAGCAGACACAAACACTGCCTTAAGGGACCTGCATGGAAGTGGACCCTCATGGAAAGCTGGCCCTGTATCCACTCTCTCCTTTCTAATCCCCAACTCTCACAGTCTCAGCTCACAGCCTCCTAGCCTCACTCTCCACTTCCCATTGTAGGGAGGTACTTGGTCAGTGGAAAAGGTGATCCAGATCCCTCCCAAGAAAGTTAAGGGTTGGATCCTACCTGAAATGCCAGGTGAGTGCCTAGCGGGGGGCGGGAGTGGGAAGGTCAATTCCCACAGGCCTGGAGAGGAAGAGTTCTTAAAGCCTCTGAACCGACACCCTTCTTCCCCCCAGGCTTGATCACTGACATCCTGCTGTCCCTGGATGACCGTTTCCTCTACTTCAGCAACTGGCTGCATGGGGACCTGCGGCAGTATGACATCTCTAACCCTCAGAAGCCTTGCCTCACTGGACAGGTGGGGGTCCTAGCAAGATGAGAAGGGGAGAAAAGTAGGAGAAGTGTCGGGATGGGATAGAGGGTGTGAAGTAGCTGGGGGATGATATGGGAGGAGCAGGAAAAGCAAAAAATGGGGGCCAAGGGAAGATGCTGGCTCAGGATTGTGAGGAGCCAGCCTTGGGGACCACATCTGAAAGGAGTGAGGGATCTTGCATGAGGCAAGCTGCTCTTCCTGCAATATCCCCAAACCGCTCACTATTGTCCTCCTTCTTCAACACCTCCCCACCCAGATCTTCCTTGGGGGCAGCATTGTTAAGGGAGGCCCTGTACAAGTGCTGGAGGACCAGGAACTCAAATGCCAACCAGAGCCTCTGGTCGTCAAGGTGAGGACCTCTCCCCCTCCCCACCGACCCCCTCAGTCAGTCTTCCAGGAGCACGCAGTGGGAGGGGATGTGTGGGCGGGCATGTTCTTGGGGTTTGGGTAGTGCTCATGATCCCCTACTAGGATCTGTGTATTTTTGAGTTCTGAAATCTCATTTTCCTAAGGGAAAACGGGTGGCCGGAGGCCCTCAGATGATCCAGCTTAGCCTAGATGGGAAGCGTTTGTACGTTACCACATCTCTGTACAGTGCCTGGGACAAGCAGTTTTACCCTGATCTCATCAGGTGAGAAGCAGACTATCTGGGCTCTCCTCCCCAATCCTCCTCTCCCAGAAGGCTCATTTGGCTTTCTGAAGACTCCCTGTGGACTCCATCTGCACCCCACCCTACAGATGGCTCATTCAGACCCTGCTCACTCAAGAACCCACTCCCTATACTCACAAGTGTTGGGAGGAGGGAGTGTCCCCACTTATTCCCTTTCTTTTTTCCAACAGGGAAGGCTCTGTGATGCTGCAGATCGATGTAGACACAGTAAAGGGAGGGCTGAAGTTGAACCCCAACTTTCTGGTAGACTTTGGGAAGGAGCCCCTTGGGCCAGCCCTAGCCCATGAGCTCCGCTACCCAGGAGGTGACTGCAGCTCTGACATCTGGATCTGAAGTCTACCCCTCAGAGCCCCTCTTCCCACATTCTGAGCCCCCACTTCAAAGGGACCTGGCTTCATTCTGCTCTCTCTTGGCCTCTGAACCATGGCAGTTTGTCCTTCCAAAGCCAAACAGAGACTGTTGAAACATGTTGAATGGCATCCCCTTTTCCTAACCACTGCTGTTTGTTACTCCCTGTGCTGTTTTTACATGAACTCTCAGAAGAAATAAACTGGTCAACCTGTTCTCAGATCACCTTGTCTTTGCAGGGCATGGGACTCCTCTTCTACTGACACTTTCTCTCTTGCATGGAGAAGGGCTGGAGGGAACTCCACGGGGTATGGTGACTAGTTCACACCAGTGATTTCATAACTAGGGTTCTGTCTAAAGGACAGGAAGATTGCAAACCTCCTGTCTCAACTTTACAGGTATGCGCCTCTATGCCCAGCTTCCTTATTTACCTTCATGGTCTCATTTCTCTACATCTGACCCTACACCACTGAAACACACTGCAAAAACAATGTCCCCCCATCACGAACACCCCAGGCATCAGCAATCTGTGTAATCGCTGCTGTGCCACCCTGCACACCTCTCTCTGCTGTACTTACCAAGATTTCTACCCCACACACCTGCATCAGGCTAGATGAGCAAGAGCAGCAGAGCTGAGCAGGCCATGGAAAAAATCTGGGCAATTATCTAAATCTGCCAGCACCACGGTCAGCTCCACTGGTTGGCCTGTGAGGCCAGATGAAAGGTTCTAGAGAGATTGCTGGGCTCAGGAACACCCCCGGAAAAGCTGTAGCCCCAATCCAGAAAAACAAATGATGTGAGAAAGTACTGGGAGATCTTCCGCCCATCCCGGGTCCTTTAAGCATGCGTAGCCCTTTCACATGGTGCAATGCAGTTAGTGTTTAATGTCAGCTTCAGGAAACTGTACTCATCTCAGGGATTATTAGTGAGGTCCTCTTTCTTGCAGCCCAGCATCCTGCTCTCCCTACTTGCATCTTCCAAATGTTTGATTTGATTCATTGACCTCATGCTCTAAATATCTGCTCCTGGCCATACTCTGGCATGCTATTAGCAATCCCTTCCTTGACTTACTGAGGTTGATGCTCAGCAGACCCTGCTCTCAACACTACCTGACCTACCAGAAGACTTATAGATTTCTGTTTTATTTAAAGTTAAGTGCTTAAGAGAATAGTATAATCTATCCCTTCCAACTCAGGGCCTTGCTCATGCTAGGTAAGTGCTCCCATGTGCACTGAGCCACATCCCCAGTCTCTAATCCTCATTTTTAAGAACTCAACCACAATAGCAACAAAAACCTCTATATAGGTGGACAAGTGTTTGTAACAACATGAACATGATCATGGAAGGATACTTTCTAGAACACATTTTCTGAGACAAGTGAGGATTTATGAAATTTGACAAGCCGTTTCTAAAACTAATCTGGAAATGTAAATGCATAGTGTTTCGGTTATCTAGTACTGTGTAACAAACCACCTCCTCAAAACTTACTGGCTTAAAGCAATGACATTATTTTGGTTTACAAATTTGCTGACTAGACAGGACTAAGTGGGACCAGCATGCCTCTGTGCCATCACTACTAGCTGGGGCCGTAGAAGCATCTGATGGCTCACTCACTCACATGTCTGGTCATTCCTCTGGGCTGTCACTTAGAATCTCAGCTGGGGTTTTGATCTGAATAAGGCCTTCCCATGTGGCAGCTCAGCTCCCTCACAATATGGTGGCTGGACTCCAAGGGTGAACACACCAAAAGAGTGAGTGAAGCTCTCTTTGCTTAGGCTGCCATGAGGTGAATAGGCCTCTACTGGGCGCCGGAGGGAAGGATCCAGGTCCGGTCGCAGGCCGACCCGCAGCCAACCGAACGAGTCCCCAGCGGTGGGCTATCGTGGCCCTCAGCCTCAGATCGCCCTCTGCCTTCGTGTCATGCTGCCGCCTTGCTCCTGGGGAAGGCTGAGGGGCTAACACCGCTGCCCTGAGTACCTGCAGGTTTGATTACACGTGGCTGCCGCCATTTTGAGACAACAGCCAGGCCCAGTAGGAACCCTGGCTGGACTGACTGAGCCCCATCTCCAGGATCCCTCAGCCCGACCGATCACTCCCTGCCTCTGGGGCCCTCACATCGACTGACTGCTCCCTGCCACCAGGACCCCCAGACCAACTGACTGCGCCCTATCACCAGGACCCCAGACTGACTGCACCCAGCATCCAGGATTCCACAACCACACCAAACACACACAACCTCCAGGACCCCTGCCAGACCAACCGCATCCCATCTCCAGGACCTCCAGCTGACCACGTCCACCCCTGAGCTGCAGCTCCCCATTTGCCAACACATTTCGAAGCCAGAGCGGCCACCTTGGATAATCCTGGAAGCCGTAGCTCCGATCTTTGGGTGGGGCAAATCCCATTCTGAGATGCCTGCTGGAGGCTTGAAGTTCATTGTCAGGTACCTCTCATGCATCAGGCTACTGAACACTGGGAGGTTTCATTACTATATGACTGTTATACAGTAGATATTCTTTTCTCTCCTTTTTAAAAAAATTTAAGTTTTTATTTCTTTACTTTTCTTGCTTTCTTTTTCTTTTGTTTACCTGTTCCCTCAGAGTATCTTTCTCCCTTTTTTGCATGCTAACATCCAATTTTTTTTTTTTTTTTGGGTGCTGGGGATCAAACCCAGGGCCTTGTGCTTACAAGACAAGCACTCTACCGACTGAGCTATCTCCCCAGCCCCCCCAATTTCTTTTGATTACACTCTCACCCTTTCTATTTTCTAGAACTTCTGTATATTCTTTTCTTATCCCATTAACAGCCACATTCTACATCCCTCTGCATCCTCTTTGTCCTCCATTAGAAACTGCAGATGTTATTGCAAACCTGTTTGTTTTACCAAAGATAATATTTGAACTCATTTTGTTTATTATGACAATTTTGTTATTGTCCCCATAGGGGCTATTTGGTCTAGGATTGCATAGTGTCTGATTTGGGCACTGCTAATATTGATCTCCTCTTAAAGAAAGGGTTTTGGAAACCTATAGGGCCACTATAAGCCTATAAGGGGGAAATCTGCAATACCCCAGATCTGCACTGCAAGAGGGGAAGATACATGAACAACATGAAAAAACAAGGGAAGAAAATGATCCAAACAAATCAAGATTCTATATTAATAGAATCCAATGACAGTATGGTAGAAGAAATGTCAGAAAAGGACTTCAGATTATACATGATTAAGATGATTCGCGAAGCAAAGGATGAGATAAGAGAGCAAATGCAGGCAATGAATGATAATACCAATAAGCTGAAAGAGCAAGTGCAGGAAGCAAAAGATCATTTCAACAAAGAGATAGAGATTCTCAAAAAAAAAAAACAAACAGAAATCCTTGAAATGAAGGAGACAATAAACCAAATAAAAAACTCAATGGAAAGCATCACCAACAGACTAGACCACTTGGAAGACAGAACCTCAGACAATGAAGACAAAATATTTAATCTTTTGAAAATAAAGTCGCCCAGACAGAGAAGATGGTAAGAAATCATGAATCTCCAAGAACTATGGGACATCATGAAAAGACCAAATTTAAGAATTATTGGGATTGAGGAAGGCACAGAGATACAAACCAAAGGAATGAACAACCTATTCAATGAAATAATATCAGAAAATTTCCCAAACCTGAAGAATGAAATGGAAAATCAAATACAAGAGGCTTACAGAACACCAAATGCACAGAATCACAACAGATCCACACCAAGGCACATTATAATGAAAATGCCTAACATTCAAAATAAAGATAGGATTTTGAAGGCCGCAAGAGAAAAGCATCAGATTACATATAGGGGGAGACCAATATGGATAGCAGCCAACTTCTCAACCCAGGCTCTAAAAGCTAGAAGGGCCTGGAACAATACATTTCAAGCTCTGAAAGAACATGGTTGCCAACCCAGAATCCTATACCCAGCAAAACTAACCTTCAGATTTGAAGATGAAATAAAATCCTTCCATAATAAACAAAAGTTAAAAGAATTTACAAATAGAAAGCCTGCACTACAGAATGTTCTCAACAAAATATTCCATGAGGAGGAAATGAAAAACAACAATGGAGGTCAGCAAAGGGAGGAACTACCTTAGAGAAAAACCACTCAAAGGAGAAACCAAGCCAACTTAAAAACCAAAAATAAGCCAAATGACTGGGAATACAAATCATATCTCAATAATAACCCTCAACGTTAATAGCCTAAACTCATCCATCAAAAGACATACACTGGCAGAATGGATTAAAAATAAAGACCCAACAATATGCTGCCTGCAAGAGACTCATCTCATAGAAAAAGACATCCACAGACTAAAGGTGAAAGGATGGGAAAAACCCTACCATGCACATGGACTCAGTAAAAAAGCGGGGGTTTCCATCCTTATATCAGATAAAGTGGACTTCAAGTCAAAGTTAGTCAGAAGGGATAAAGAAGGACATTTCATACTGCTTAAGGGAACCATAAATCAGGAAGACATAACGATAGTAAATATTTATGCCCCAAACAATGGTGCCTCCCTGTACATCAAACAAATCCTTCTCAATTTCAAGAATCACATAGACCACAACACAATAATTCTGGGTGACTTTAACGCACCGCTGTCACCACTAGATAGATCTTCCAAACAAAATCCAACCAAAGAAACCATAGAACTCAATAACACAATCAATAACCTAGACATATATAGAATATTCCATCCATCAACGAGCGGATACACTTTCTTCTCAGCAGCACATGGAACCTTCTCGAAAATAGATCATATGTTATGCCACAAAGCAGCCCTTAGGAAATGCAAAAAAATAGAGATACTGCCTTGTGTTCTATCAGATCATAATGGAATGAGAGTAGAAATCAATGACAAAATAAAAAACAGAAATTACTCCAACACTTGGAGACTAAATAATATGCTATTGAATGAACCATGGATAACAGAAAACATCAGGGAGAAGATTAAAAAATTCTTAGAGGTCAATGAGAACGATGATACAACATATCAAAATCTCTGGGACACTATGAAAGCAGTACTAAGAGGAAAATTCATTGCATGGAGCGCATTCCAGAAAAGAATGAAAAGTCAACAACTAAATGACCTAACATTACAGCTCAAAGTCCTAGAAAAAGAAGAACAGAATAACAGCAAAAGTAGCAGAAGACAGGAAATAATTAAAATCAGAGCTGAAATCAATGAAATTGAAACAAAAGAAACTATTCAAAAAATTGACAAAACAAAAAGTTGGTTCTTTGAGAAAGTAAACAAAATAGACAAACCCTTAGCCACACTAACAAAGAAAAGGAGAGAGAAGACTCAAATTACTAAAATACATGATGCAAAAGGAAATATCACGACAGACACCACTGAGATACAGAACATAATGAGAAGCTACTTTGAAAATCTGTATTTCAACAAAATAGAAACTACTGAAGACATTGACAAATTTCTAGAGACATATGCTCCTCCCAAACTGAACCAGGAGGACATACACGTTTTAAACAGATCAATATCAAGCAATGAAATAGAAGACGCCATTAAAAATCTACCATCCAAGAAAAGCCCAGGACCAGACGGATTCTCAGCCGAGTTCTACAAGACCTTCAAAGAAGAACTCATTCCAATACTTCTCAAAGTATTCCAGGAAATAGAAAGGAGGGTACCCTACCAAACTCATTCTATGAAGCTAATATGACCCTCATACCCAAGCCAGGAAAAGACACATCCAGGAAAGAAAATTTTAGACCAATATCCTTGATGAATATAGATGCAAAGATCCTTAACAAAATATTGGCAAACCGTATCCAAAAACATTAAGAAAATTGTGTACCACGATCAAGTGGGGTTCATTCCTGGAATGCAAGGATGGTTCAACATTCATAAATCAATAAACGTAATCCATCATAAGGATAAGAATCATACGGTTATTTCAATTGACGCAGAAAAAGCGTTTGACAAAATACAACACCCCTTCATGCTCAAAACACTAGAAAAAATAGGGATAGTAGGAACATACCTGAATATTGTAAAGGCTATTTATCTAAGCCCATGGCCAACATCATTCTTAATGGAGAAAAACTGAAATCATTCCCTTTAAAAATGGGAACAAGACAGGGATGTCCTCTTTCACCACTTCTATTCAACATTGTTCTTGAAATACTAGCCAGAGCAATTAGGCAGACTAAAGAAATTAAAGGGAGACGAATAGGAAAAGAGGAACTTAAGCTGTCACTATTTGCGGATGACATGATTCTATATTTAGAGGATCCAAAAAACCTCCTCCAGGGGGCTGGGGAGATAGCTCAGTCGGTAGAGTGCTTGCCTTGCAAGCACAAGGCCCTGGGTTCGATCCCCAGCACTCCAAAAAAAAAAAAACTCCTCCAGAAAACTTCTAGACCTCATCAATGAATTCAGCAAAATACCAGGCTATGAAATCAACACACATAAATCTAAAGCGTTTTTATACGCAAGCGATGAAACAGCTGAAAGGGAAATGAGGAATACAACTCCATTTGCAATAGCCTCAAAAAATAAATAAAACACTTGGGAATCAATCTAACCAAAGAAGTAAAAGATCTCTACAATGAAAACTACAAAACATTGAAGAAGGAAATTGAGGAAGACCTTAGAAGATGGAAAGATCTCCCATGTACTTGGATAGACAGAATTAATATTGTCAAAATGGCCATACTACCAAAAGTGCTATACAGATTCAATGCAATTCCAATTAAAATCCCAATGACATACCTTACAGAAATAGAGCAAGCAATCATGAAATTCATCTGGAAGAATAAGAAACCCAGAATAGCTAAAGCAATCCTTAGCAGGAAGAATGAAACAGGGGGCATCGCCATACCAGAACTTCAACTATACTACAAAGCAATAGTAACAAAAACAGCATGGTATTGGTACCAAAATAGACAGGTAGATCAATGGTACAGAATAGAGGATGCGGACACAAACCCAAATGAATACAATTTTCTAATACTAGACAAAGGTGCCAAAAATATGCAATGGAGAAAAGATAGCCTCTTCAACAAATGGTGCTGGGAAAACTGGAAATCCATATGCAACAGAATGAAACTAAACCCCTATCTCTCACCCTGCACAAAAATCAACTCACAATGGATCAAGGACCTTGAAATCAGACCAGAGACCCTGCATCTTATAGAAGAAAAAGTAGGTCCAAATCTTCACCTTGTTGGCTTAGGATCAGACTTCCTTAACAGGACTCCCATAGCACAAGAAATAAAAGCAAGAATCAATAACTGGAATAGATTCAAACTAAATAGCTTTCTCTCAGCAAAGGAAACTATCAGCAATGTGAAGAGAGAGCCTTCAGAGTGGGAGAATATCTTTGCCACTCATACTTCAGATAGAGCAGTAATTTCCAGAATATATAAAGAATTCAAAAAACTCTACACCAAGAATACAAATAACCCAATCAACAAATGGGCTAAGGATATGAACAGACACTTCACAGAAGAAGATCTACAAGCAATCAACAACCATATGAAAAAATGTTCACCATCTTTAGTAATAAGAGAAATGCAAATCAAAACTACACTAAGATTCCATCTCACCCCAATTAGAATGGCAATTATCAAGAATACAAGCAACAATAGGTGTTGGAGAGGATGTGGGGAAAAAGGTACACTCATACATTGCTGGTGGGGCTGCAAATTAGTGCAGCCACTCTGGAAAGCAGTGTGGAGATTCCTTAGAAAACTTGGAATGGACTTACCATTTGACCCAGCTATCCCACTCCTCGGCCTATACCCAAAGGACTTAAAATCGGCATACTACAGAGATACAGCCACATCAATGTTCACAGCTGCTCAATTCACAATAGCCAGACTATGGAACCAACCTAGATGTCCTTCAATTGATGAATGGATAAAGAAACTGTGGTATATATATACAATGGAATATTACTCAGCTATAAAGAATAATAAAATTATGGCATTTGCAGGCAAATGGATGAAATTGGAGAATATCATGTTAAGTGAGATAAGCCAATCTCAAAAATCCAAAAGACGAATGATCTCACTCATAAGCGGATGATGACATGTAATGGGGGTGGGAGGGGGGCAAGAATGGAGGAAGGAGGGACTGTAAAGAGGGAAAAGAGGGGTGGGAGGGGTGGGGGGGAAGGAAAAAAATAACAGAATGAATCAAACATCATTACTCTTTGTAAATGTATGAATATGCAAATGGTATGCTGTTACTCCATGTACAAACAGAAACAACATGTATCCCATTTGTTTACAATAAAAATAAATATAAAAAAAAAAAAACAAAAAAAAGTGAGTGAAGCGGGAGCTGTATGACCTATTCTAATCTAGACTTGGAAGTCATGAAGCATCACTTGTACCCTCCTACCACATTCCATTCAGTGAGACATAACACAGAGGCCTTCCCAGCAGGGAACAGGAATGAGACTCCTCCCCTCCCCTCCCCCTTAAAAGGGAAGCAACAAGGTTCTGAAATAGCATGGAAACCAGAAATGTTCTTGTGACCTTATTTGAAAAGTACAACCTATAGAAATAATTGTGTGTGTGTATGTGTGTTGGGGATCAAACCTAGGGCTTCATCCATACTAAGCAGGCACTCTGCCATTGGGCTACACCCCTAGCTGTGTGTGTGTGTGTGTGTGTGTGTGTGTGTGTGTGTATCTTTTTTTTTTTTTTTTTTTTTTTTTTTTGCAGTGCTGGGGATTGAATCCAGGGCCTTGTGCTTGCAAGCACACAACTGAGATCCCCAGCTTGGAATATATTTTTTAAATTAACAAAACTAATAACAAAATTTCAGCCTTAGATATCAAAATATACTATAAAATTACATTAATAGAATCAACAAAATAGAAGTTCAGAAACAGGTTCAACTATAAAAGGCAACTTAGTATGTGATAAAGATATATGTCAGGGCCAGGCATGGTAGCACACACCTGTAATCCCAACAACTTGAGAGGCTGAGGCAGAAGGATTGCAAGTTTGAGGTCAGTCTCAGAAACTTAGTGTGAGATCCTATTTCAAAACGAAAAGGGGTGATGAGCTGGAGATGTAGCTCAATGGTTAGAACACTTACCTAGCATGAGAAAGGCTCTAGATTTGACCTCCAGCACTGCAAAACAAATAAATAAATAAATACATAAATAAATAAAATTAAAAGGGCTGGGGATGTAACTCAATGGTAGCACCCCCCTGGGTTCAATACCTAATACAACAAGAAGGAGGAGGAGGAAGAGGAGGAGATGATAAGGGTATTGAAATTATTTTAAATTAGATACCATGGAAGATATTGATTGTGAACAACTATTCCCAACCTCTTTTGCCTTGCCTATCATGGGTAACTTCTATACTCTGTGTGTGTGTGTGTGTGTGTGTGTGTGTGTGTGTGTGTGTTTGTGTGTGTGTTTTCCTAGGGATTGAAAACAGGTCCTTGCAATGCTATGCAAGTGCTCTACCACTGAGCTGCATTCCCAGTCCTTTCTATTTTGAGACAGGGTCTTGTTAAACTGCCCAGGCTGGCCTTGAACTTGCAACACTCCCTCCTCAACTTCAAAAGTATCTGTGCCACCATGCCTGGCTCTATTCTTAATTTTGTGGTAAGAATTCTATCACTTTTCATTGCTTAATTTTTAGCTACATATGTGCTTATCCATAAATATTATATGGTACAGTTTTGCTTGACATTAAATATTTACAAATTGCACTGTATGTTTTTTCTGAGTTCTTTCAGTTTTTGTAGTTTAAACCTTGTGGATGTGTATAGCTGTAGCTCACTCATTTCCACTGTATATAACATCCTATCATATGAATATACCACAACTAGTAGTCAACTATTGATGGACATTTGGATTATTTCCAGTTTTTGCTAATACAAACACTGACTACAAACATTACCACCCATGTCTTTAGGGCATATGTCTAGACATATGTAAAATTGCTGAGAAATTTGGCATATACTGAAATATTCACATATTCAACTTTGCAAGTAATATCAAACTATTTTATGAAATAGTCATTCCAAATTATGCTCCAACAGCAGTGGATGAATGTTTGTTAAGTTTGCAACCATGTCAATCCTCAATGTTGCCAGATTTAAATTTTTACAATTTTGTTAGTATGATAATGGTATCTTATTATTTTATTTGCATTTTTCTGATAATTATAGTAAATTATTTCTCATAAGATTATGAGTCGTTTCTGCTTTTTAGTAAATTCCTATTCATTTCCTCTGCCTACTATATATATATATATAAATATATATATATGCATATATATGTATGTGTATATATATTTTAATTTTAATTTTTTATTTGTTCTTTTTAGTTATACATGACATTAGAATATATTTTGGGGCTGGGGAAATAGCTTAGTTGGTAGAGTGCTTACCTCTCATGCACAAGACCCTGGGTTCAATCCCCAGTACCACCAAAAAAGAAATAAAAAAGAATGTATTTTGACATATTATAATACATGCAGTATAACTTCCCATTTTTGTGGTTGTACATGATGTGGAATTAATTACACTGGTCATGTATTCATATGAGAACATAGGCAAGTTATGTTCAATTAATTCTACTGTCTTTTAAAAAAAATTTTTTTTAGTTGTAGGTCGACACGATGCCTTTATTTATTTATTTATTTTTGATATGGTGCTGAATATCAAACCGAGAGCGTCACATGTGCTAAGCAAGCTCTCTGTCACTGAGCTACAACCCCAGCCCCATGTTGTGTTTGCGTGTGTGCATGTGTGTGTTTGGGGCTTTTTTTTTTTTTTTGAACCCAGGGGCCCTCTATCACATAGTTCCTGAGTTACATACATCCTCAGTCCTTTTTATTTAATTTTTGAGCCAGGATCTTACCAGATTGCCAGAGCCTCCTAAGTAGCTAGAATTACAACAAACCCAGCTCTTCTGCCCACTTTATTTTTATTTTTTGGCACTGGGGATTGAATCCAGGGGTGCTTTACTAACTGAGCTATATCCTCAACCCTTTGAATTTTTTATTTTGAGACAAGGTTTTGCTAAATTGCTGGGACTGGCCTCGAACTTGCAATCCTCCTGCTTTAGCCTCCCAAGTTACTAGGATTATAGGCATGCCCACTTCTTTATTTGGTTATCTTTTACTTTTTTATTTGTAGGAGGTGTTAATAAATTCTAGTTAACAACCCTTCATCGGCTATATGCCTTAAAATTGTCTTTTACTAGCCAAGTCATGCCTGTAATCCCAGTTACTTGGGAAGTTGAGCTAGGAGGATCACAAGTTTGTGGTCAGCAGGGCACCATAGTGAGATCCAGTCTCAGAAACAGATAAACAAACATCTTTTCCCAAATTGTAACTTGTCTTGTATTCTTCTTATAGTGGTTTTTTAAAATAAATTTAAGTTTTTCATATTAATGTCTCTGAAGTTATCAATATTTTCCTTTGTGGTTTGTGCCTTTGTGTTCAATTATTAAATTTATTTTTTCCCACCCCTCCCACCCCTTTTTCTTCTACACCATCCAAAGTTCCTTCATTCTTCTCTTCCCCCCTGCCACCTCCACCACCGTTATGTATCGTCATCCACTTATCAGAGAAAACATTCGGCCTTTGGTTTTTTGAGCTTGGCCTATTTTACTGAGCATAATATTTTCCAACTTCATCCATTTACCAGTAAATGCCATAATTTTATTCTTCTTTATGACAATAATATTCCATTGTGTTTATATACCACAGTTTCTTTATCCATTTGTCAATTGAAGGGCATCTAGGTTGGTTCCACAATCTAGCTATTGTGAATTCAGCTGCTATGAACATTGATGTGGCTGCATCACTGTACTATACTGATTTTAAGTTCTTTGGGTATAAACCCAGGAGTGGGATAGCTGGGTCTAATGGTGGGTCCATTCCAAGCTTTCTGAGGAATTTCCATACTGCTTTCCTGAGTGGCTGTACCAATTTGCAACTCCACCAGCAATGTACGAGTGTGCCTTTTTCCCCACATCCATGCCAACACTTATTATTGCTTGTGTTCTTGATAATAGCCATTCTAATTGGAGTTAGATGAAATCTTAGGGTGGTTTTAATATGCATTTCTCTAATTATCAGTGATGATAAGCACTTTTTCATATATTTGTTGATCACCTGTATATCTTCTTCTGTGAAGTGTCTGCCCATTTTCTTAGCCCATTTATTGATTGGGTTCTTTGTATTTTGGGTGTAAAGTTTTTTAAGTTCTTTACAAACTTTGGAGATGAGTGTTCGGTTTAAAGCATGTGAGGAAAAGATTTTCTTCCACTCTGTAGGCTCTCTTTTCACAGTATTGTTTCCTGTGCTGAGAAAAAAATTTTTAGCTTGAATCTATCCCATTTATTAATTCTTGCTTTTATTTCTTGCGCTATGGGGATCTTGTTAAAGAAGTCTGGTCCTAAGCCAACGTGATGGAGATTCAGGCCTACTTTTTCTTCTATTTGGTGAAGGGTCTCAGGTCTAATTCCTAGATCCTTGATCCATTTTGAGTTGAGTTTTGTACAGGGTAAAGATAAAGGTTTAGTTTCATTTTACTGCATATGGATTTCCAGTTTTCCCAGCACCATTTGTTGAAGAGGCTATCTTTTCTCCATTGTAAGCTTTTGGCACCCTTGTCTAGTATGAGATAACTGTACTTATGTGGGTATGTCTCCGTGTCTTCTATCCTGTACCATTGATCTACCTGTCTATTTTGGTGCCAATACCATGCCGTTTTTGTTACTATTGCCCTATAGTAGAGTTTAAGGTCTGGTATTGTGATACCTCCTGCATCACTCTTCCTGCCCAGGATTGCTTTGGCTATTCTGGGTCTTCCAGATGAATTTCATGATTGCCTTTTCTGTTTCTATGAGAAATGTCGTAGGGATTTTAATTAGAATTGCGTTAAATCTATATAGCGCCTTTGGAACTATGGCCATTTTGATAATATTAATTCATTTATGGGAGATCTTTCCATCTTCTAAGGTCTTCCTCAATTCTTTGTTCAATGTTTTGTAGTTTTCATTGTAGAGATCTTTCACCTCTTTGGTTAGATTGATTCCCAAGTATTTAATTTTATTTTTTTGAGGCTTTTGCAAATGGAGTTGTTTTCCTCATTTCCCTTTCAGATGTTTCGTCACTTATGTATAAAAATGCTTTAGATTTATGCATGTTGATTTATAACCTGCTATTTTCCTGAATTCATTGATGAGGTATAGAAGTTTTCTGGAGGAGTTTTTTTGGATCCTCTAAATAGAGAATCATGTCATCAGCAAATAGTGACAGCTTAAGTTCCTCTTTTCCTATTCATATCCCTTTAATTCCTTTAGTCTGTCTAATTGCTCTGGCTAGTATTTTGAGTACGATATTGAATAGAAGTGGTGAAAGAGGGCATCCCTGTCTTGTTCCAGTTTTTTTTTTTTTTTTTTTTTTTTTTGCGGTGCTGGGGATTGAACCCAGGGCCTTGTGCTTTCGAGGCAGGCACTCTACCAACTGAGCTATATCCCCAGCCCCTTGTTCCAGTTTTTAAAGGGAATGCTTTCAGTTTTTCTCCATTAAGAATGATGTTGGCCGTGGGCTTGGCATAAATAGCCTTTACAATGTTCAGATATGTTCCTACTATCCCTATTTTTTCTAGTGTTTTGAGGTGTTGTATTTTCTAATGTTTTGAGGTGTTGTATGAAGGGGTGTTGTATTTTGTCAAATGCTTTTTCTGTGTCAATTGAAATAACCATATGATTTTTATTCTTAAGTCTATTGACATGATGGATTATGTTTATTGATTTACGGATGCTAAACCATCCTTGGCATTCCAGGGATAAACCCCGCTTGTTCATGGTGCACAATTTTCTTAATATGTTTTTGGATACGGTTTGCCAGTATTTTGTAAAGGATCTTTGCATCTATATTCATCAAGGATTTTGGTCTAAAATTTTCTTTCCTTGATGTGTCCTTGCCTGGTTTGGGTATGAGGGTAATATTAGCTTCATAGAATGAGTTTGTAAGGGTTCCCTCCTTTTCTATTTCCTGGAATACTTTGAGGAGTATTGAATTGAGTTCTTCTTTGAAGGTCTTGTAGAACTCGGCTGAGAATCCATCTGGTCCTGGACTTTTCTTGTTTGGTAGGCTTTTGATGGCTTCTTCTATTTCACTGCTTGATATTGATGTGTTTAAGTTGTGTATGTCCTCCTGGTTCAGTCTGGGAGGAGCATATGTCTCTAGAAATTTGTCAACATCTTCTATATTTTCTTTTTTTTTTTCTCTGTTTTTTTAAAAATATCTTTATTTCATCTTTATATTTGAAATACAGTTTTCAATGATCTATATTTTCTATTTTGTTGGAATATAGATTTTCAAAGTAGCTTCTCATTATGTTATGTATCTCAGTGGTGTCTGTTGTGATATTTCCGTTTTCATCACGAATTTTAGTAATTTGAGTTTTCTCTCTCCTTCTCTTTGTTAGTGTGGCTAAGGGTTTGTCTATTTTGTTTACTTTTTCAAAGAACCAACTTTTTGTTTTGTCAATTTTTTTAATTGTTTCTTTTGTTTCAATTTCATTGATTTCAGATCTGATTTTAATTATTTCCTGTCTTCTACTACTTTTAGTGTTGTTCTGTTCTTTTTCTAGGGCTTTGAGCTGTAATGTTAGGTCATTTAGTTGTTGACTTTTTATTCTTTTCTTGAATGCGCTCCATGAAATGAATTTTCCTCTTAGTACTGCTTTCATAGTGTCCCAGAGATTTTGATATGTTGTATCATCATTCTCATTGACCTCTAAGAACTTTTTTATCTCCTCCCTGATGTTTTCTGTTATCCATGGTTCATTCAATAGCATATTATTTAGTCTCCAGGTGTTGGAGTAATTTCTGTGTTTTATTTTGTCATTGATTTCTACTCTCATTCCATTATGATCTGATAGAACACAAGGCAGTATCTCTGCTTTTTTGCATTTCCTAAGGTCTGCTTTGGGGCATAACATATGATCTATTTTCAAGAAGGTTCCATGTGCTGCTGAGCAGAAAGTGTATTCACTTGTTGATGGATGGAATATTCTATATATGTCTATTAAGTCTAGGTTATTGATTGTTATTGAGTTCTATGGTTTCTTTGTTTAGTTTTTGTTTGGAAGATCTAAGCATTTTTGTGTCTATATTCATCAGAGATATTGGTCTAAAATCTTCTTTCCTTGATGTCTTTGTCTGGTTTGGGTATGAGGGTGATACTAGTTTCATAGAATGAGTTTGTAAGGATTCCCTCCTTTTCTATTTCCTGGAATACTTTGAGAAGTATTGGAATGAGTTCTTCTTTGAAGGTCTTGTAGAACTCGGCTGAGAATCCATCTGGTCCTGGGCTTTTCTTGTTTGGTAGGCTTTTGATGGCTTCTTCTATTTCACTGCTTGATATTGATGTGTTTAAGTTGTGTATGTCCTCCTGGTTCAGTCTGGGAGGAGCATATGTCTCTAGAAATTTGTCAATGTCTTCTATATTTTCTATTTTGTTGGAGTATGGATTTTCAAAGTAGCTTCTCATTATGTTATGTATCTCAGTGGTGTCTGTCATGATATTTCCTTTTTCAACACGAATTATAGTAATTCGAGTTTTCTGTCTCCTTCTTTGTTAGTGTGGCTAAGGGTTTATCTATTTTGTTTACTTTTTCAAAGAACCAACTTTTCGTTTTGTCAATTTTTTGAATAGTTTCTTTTGTTTCAATTTCATTGATTTCAGATCTGATTTTAATTATTTCCTGTCTTCTGCTACTTTTGCTGTTATTCTGTTCTTTTTCTAGGGCTTTGAGCTGTAATGTTAGGTCATTTAGTTGTTGACTTTTCATTCTTTTCTGGAATGCGCTCCATGCAATGAATTTTCCTCTTAGTACTGTTTTCATAGTGTCCCAGAGATTTTGATATGTTGTATCATCATTCTCATTGACCTCTAAGAACTTTTTTATCTCCTCCCTGATGTTTTCTGTTATCCATGGTTCATTCAATAGCATATTATTTAGTCTCCAGGTGTTGGAGTAATTTCTGTGTTTTATTTTGTCATTGATTTCTACTCTCATTCCATTATGATCTGATAGAACACAAGGCAGTATCTCTATTTTTTTGCATTCCCTAAGGGTTGCTTTGTGACATAACATATGGTCTATTTTTGCAAAGGATCCATGTGCTGCTGAGAAGAAAGTGTATTCACTTGTTGATGGATGGAATATTCTATATATGTCTGTTAAGTCTAAGTTATTGATTGTGTTATTGAGTTCTATGGTTTCTTTGTTTAGTTTTTGTTTGGTAGATCTATTCAATGTTGATAGCGGTGTGTTAAATTCACCCAGAATTATTGTGTTGTGGTCTATTTGATTCCTGGAATTGAGAAGAATTTATTTGATGTACATGGATGCACCGTTGTTTGGGACATAAATATTTATGATCATTATGTCTTCCTGATTTATGGTTCCCTTAAGCAGGGAAATGTCCTTCTTTATCTCTTCTGACTAACTTTGGCTTTTAGTCCACTTTGTCTGGTATAAGGATGGAAAACCCCGCTTTTTTACTGAGTCCATGTGCATGGTAGGGTTTTTCCCATCCTTTCACCTTTAGTCTGTGGATGTCTTTTTCTATGAGATGAGTCTCTTGCAGGCAGCATATTGTTGGATCTTTCTTTTTAATCCATTCTGCCAGTGTATGTCTTGATTGATGAGTTTAGGCTATTAACGTTGAGGGTTATTATTGAGATATGATTTGTATTCCCAGTCACTTTGGCTTATTTTTGGTTTTTAACTTGACTTGGTTTCTCCTTTGATTGGTTTTTCCTTTAAGGTAGTTCCTCCCTTTACTGACCTATATTGTTGTTTTTCATTTCCTCCTCATGGAATATTTTGCTGAGAATACTCTGTAGTGCAGGCTTTCTATTTGTAAATTCTTTTAACTTTTGTTTATCATGGAAGGATTTTATTTCATCTTCAAATCTGAAGGTTAGTTTTGCTGGGTATAGGATTCTGGGTTGGCAACCATGTTCTTTCAGAGCTTGAACTATGTCATTCCAGGCCCTTCTAGCTTTTAGAGTCTGGGCTGAGAAATCTGCTGATATCCATATTGGTTTCCCCTATAAGTAATCTGTTTTTCTCTCACAGTCTTCAAAATTCTATCTTTATTTTGTATTTAGACATTTTCATTATAATGTGCCTTGGTGTGGATCTGTTGTGATTTTGTGCATTTGGTGTTCTGTAAGCCTCTTCTCTATGATTTTCCATTTCATTCTTCAGGCTTGGGAAATTTTCTGATATTATTTCATTGACTAGGTTGTTCATTCCTTTGGTTTGTATCTCCATGCCTTCCTCAATCCTGATAATTCTTAAATTTGGTCTTTTCATGATGTCCCATAGTTCTTGGAAGTTTCATTCATGTTTTCGTACCATCTTCTCTGTTTGGTTAACTTTATCTTCAAGATTAAATATTTTATCTTCATTGTCTGAGGTTTTGTCTTCCACATGATCTAGTCTGTTTGTGATTCTTTCCATTGAGCTTTCTATTTGATTTATTGTTTCCTTCATTTCAAGGATTTCTCTTTGTTTTTTTTTTGTTGTTGTTGTTTGTTTGTTTGTTTGTTTTTAGAATCTCTATCTCTTTGTTGAAATGATCTTTTGCTTCCTGCAGTTGCTCTTTCAACTGCTTAGTGGAGTGATCATTCATTGCTTGTGTTTGCTCTTATCTCATCCTTTGATTCACAAATCATTTTAATTATGTATATTCTGAACTCCTTTTCTGACATTTCTTCTACCATGCTGTCACTGGATTCTATTAATATGGAATCTAGGTTTGTTTGAATCATTTCCCTCCCTTGTTTTTTCATGTTGTTCATATATCTTCCCTTCTAGCAGTGCAGATCTGGAATATTGTAATTTCCCCCCTTAGGCTTATAGTGACCTTATGGCTTTCCAAAACCTTTTCTTTAAGGGGGAGATCAATATTAGCAGTGCCCAGTTCAGACAATATGCACCCTAGACCAAATAGCCCCTATGAAGACATTAACAATATCATCATATTAAACAGAATGAGTTCAATTATTATTATAACAAATAGATTTGCAATAAGGTCTGCAGTTTCTAATGGAGGACAAAGAGGATGTGAAGGGGTGTAGGATGTAGCTGTTAATAGGATCAGAAAAGAATAGATAGAAGTTCTAGATAATAGAATGAGAGTGTAATCAAAAGAAGGTGGTTGTTAGCATGTGAAAAGGGAGAAAGAGACTCTGAGGGAACAGGTAAACAAAAGGAAAAGAGAGCAAGAAAAGTAAAGAAATAAAAACAAAATTTTTCAATTAGGAGAAAAAAGAAAATCTACACTATAACAGTCATATAGTATTCAAACCTCCCAGTCTTCAGTAGCCTGATGTATGAAATGTACCTTACAATGAGCTTCCATTCTCCAGCAGGCGTCTTAGGATGGGATTTGCCCCTCCTAAAGATGGAAGATACAGCTTCCAGGATTATCCAAGATGGCCTCTGTGGCTCCCAAATGTGTTGGCAAATGGGGAGCTGCAGCTCGGAGGTGGGGGGGGTGGTGTGGACGTGGTCGGTTGGAGGTCCTGGAGGCAGGGTGTGGTCGATCTGGTTGCGGGATCCTGGAGGCAGGGTGCATTCAGTCGGTCTGGGGGTCCTGGTGTTAGGGTGCAGTCAGTTGGTCTGGGGGTCCTGGTGGTGGGGAGCAGTTAGTCAATGTGAGGACCCTGGAGGCAGAGAGTGATTGGTTGGGCTGGGGGATCCTGGAGATGGAGCTCAGTTAATCCAGCCAGGGGTCCTACAGGGCCTGGCTGTTATCTCAAAATGGCAGCAGCTACGTGTAACCAAACCTGAAGGTACTGTGACAGTAAATAAACTTCCAGGCAACAGCAGGCAGCTGGCACTCCACTGGCTGTCTGCAGTCAGTGAACCTCAAGGGGTGGGTGATGGATAGGTGAAAGGCAGGCGAGGGACAGGCAAGAGGCAGGCAAATGGCGGATGATAGGCGCCTGACAGTGAGCAATCTGAACTCAAAAAGGTGTCAATATGCTGGCAGACTGCAGGTGATCACAGTAGACAAATGGGTTAAACAGCAGGGGATCGATAAGTAGCAAAAACTGCCTCACCAAGAAACAGATATCCTCTGCTTGAAACCAGTGTTATGAAGTGACAAGGTATGCAGCCTCCCTCTAGTCTGCCATCTTGGATTCGCCTCTTATTCATTTATTAAATTTATTTCCAATATTAGTAGGCATTGTATAACAGTACCTAATAGTAAACTCTAAATACATACAGCTTTTATTCAGATTCTGGTTCCATCACCTACTAACTGTATAACCTCAAGCAAATTATTAACCTCTGAATGACTCAGTCTTCTCATCTGTAAAAAGGGGATAATAGAGCTGCAATGAAATACATAGATAAAATATATGAGGCCCTAGAATTGTCTCTAATACATATGAAGCTCTATATAAATATTTTTATGATGATGTTTATCAATTTTATTTTTATTTTTCAGTAAAAATTAAAATATCTTATTCAGTTTTACATTCCCAACTCCTGACCCAATTCCTGCCATGAATGAATAGTTTGTATTTTTCCCCTCACTAGCCTTTTTCCCCACTCAACCTCACCTTTTCCAGTGCTGTCAAAATAATCTTTCTTACACAGTTATGATACTTTATCTCCTCTTACTAAAACTTCCAATTATCCTCCATTCCCTGCAAATGTTTAAGCAGCAAAATTTATCCCAAACTCTATATCCAAAGTGTTCTAGATTCCCTTTGGCACCACACAGTGGTGTTTGGTATCTGTCCATCAGTCTCTGCCCATATCTGAATGGGAGCATCTGCAAATATGTATAGAGGTAGTCTACAGCAGTGTTCAAAGAACGAGTTCTGAAGGCAGACTCCCTGCATCTTGATTCTGACTCCAGCACTTACTATCTTACGTGACTGTGAACAAGTCCCTTTACCTCTCCCAACTTCCTCATCTATAAAATGGAGACAACTATAGTATCTACCACCTGTGAGATCTATGTGAGATGTTTGGTGTTTGGTATGGTGTCTGACACACAATAAAGCTCAAATACATTTTAGCTGTTATTAGAAAACTTTCTGCCAGTATATCCTTATTACCCTAACTCTACAATGCCCTGAACCCATAGAAGACAGTAGTAGGGAAATGGAAGCTATAAAGAGTAATGGGAAGAGATCAAGCAGCACAGTTGCTTCTTTACAAAAGTACATTGATGGGGTAGTCAGGACTGCAAACATCTTTGCTGTGCAGAACAAAATAGATTAAGAGATTGTCACTCTGGAGTCTATGTCCTCTCTGAAATTAGATGTAAAACGTGGTCTATATGTGCATTTTTCATGGTGTAACATGCAGTGTAATTGTCAAGAGGGATCTTTTGTCTCATGAATTCAAAAAATGAGATCCATGGACAAGTGGAGGATAGACTAGCAAGATTTATTTAAAGCAGAAAAGGCTCCTACAGTACAGGAAGGGTTCCAAAGAAGGGTACCGCAGTCTTCCGTCTAGGGGTTTTATGGGCTTGATCTGTCCCTATAGGTAATAGGTGAGATAATATGTAAATATTGGATTCAGAAAGGAGCTAATCAACTCTATTTTGTCTTTTTCAGCAAATCTTGGTTCTTGAGTGTACTTTAACTCCTTCCAAGGAGTTGCTAATGCATTTGTAATAGTTTCTAAGCCTTCATTAGCATAAGGGTTGGGGGTAAGGGTTTTTTGGCACAAAGAAGTGCTTCAGAGAACATTTTGTAATTGGTTGTTGCTAGGGGTTGTTAAGGAAACGTTCTTGTGGCTAGGACTAGCTGGGGTCAGAAGCTTGATTTCCCAATCCTTTCTCCCTCCTTTTCTTCTCTGAGACCCTCTCCCTCCTAGCTATCTGTGGGTGGTCTATCTTCCTGTCTCACCTGTCTCAATGGCAGGAGATCCACTGCTTTCATGACATAAAAAGTCTAAAAGGTTAAGAACCAGGACCTATTCAGTACATTGTTCACTGAGGGTAAAAAATTTGCAGGGCCATCCAGCCCCACTGTGGAAGTCAGTCAAAATGCCCATGTAACGGAACAGAACAATGGGGGTACAAATGCATTAGCAACTCCTTGGAAGGAGTTAAAGTACACTCAAGAACCAAGGAACACTAAGCGGGAAAAAGCATTTTAGCTTAATGTGGTATAACTGCTGAGGTTTTGAGGATTCCATCAAGAAGAAAGGAGAGCCTATTTGTTGACTTTGTGATAGAGTGCATCTGTAGGTTGTCTGTGTGTGACAGGGGAAGGGTGGGGTGTGGGGGATTAGTCCAACTTGTTTTACATCAAAAGTGGGTAATAGGGCTGGAGTTGTGGCTCAGTGGTAAAGCGCTTGCCTAACACACAAGAGGTTGGATCCCCAGCACCACATAAAAAAACTATACAAACAAAATAAAGGTATTGGGTCCATCTATGAATACAAATACATATTTTTTAAAGTGGATTTTAAGGCTGGGGTTGTAGTTCAGTGGTAAAGTGCTTGCCTAGCACATGTGAGGCACTGGATTTGATCCTCAGTACCACATAAAAATAAATAAATAAAAAGCATCGTGTCCATCTACAACTAAAAATATTGCTTTAAAAAGGTGAGTTATACATTGGGCAAATAATATTGTTATATTGTGAGCATGTACAAATAGGTAACAACAAATCCCATCATCATGTACAACTATAATGCACCAATAAAAAATGTGAAAAGAAAAAAAAGTGAATTATATGAGTTTATAGTAAATTTCCATCACTACTGAGACAGGAAAGTAAAGCACCCATAGGCAGATAGGAGGAGGGAAGGAAAAGGAGACACCAGGCCTGGAGAACATCCTGCCGCTGCCCCCGATAGCTTCAACTTCAGTGGCTCTTCCTTAGCTACATCTAGCAATGACCAACCACAAAATGTTCTCTAAAGCACTTCCTCCTGCTCCAACAAACCCTCACCCCGCCTTTATGTTAGTAAGTCTTGAAAACTACTACTCTCTCCCAGTTTGTTGAAGAAAAAAAATAGAAATGATTAGCTTCTTTCTGAATTCTGTATTTGTATATCATCCCACTAGTCACCTATTGTGAGAGATCAAGCCCATAAAAACCCCTAGACAAAATATAACCCTTTCTTAGGATCCCTCCCCATTCAGGAGTTCTGCTTTCTTTCTATTACTCTAATAAATCCTGTTACTTTGTGCTCACCCTTGTGTCTATGGATTTCATTCTTTGAATTAGCAAGCAGAGATGCCACCTGACATCTGGCTCCATATAACATTTGTGGGGGCTCATCAGGGATCTATGGAAGGATGAGTAATACAGACAAGAGAGCTCTCATTTCTCTTCTCGGTGCTCTTTCTAAGGGGATAAACTGTCTTTAAACACTGGGCACCTGTCAGCCAGTTAAAAGTGACCAGTGTGACTGTTGGTTTTTAAGACTCAAGTGACAGACTTGTTGGGCAGGTGGGGCTGATTTCCATTCACCTAGGCATTGGATATGTCTGTCCTAACTAGCTTCAGTTTCCTTTCTGTGGGAGAGAATTTGTGCATGGGACAGAGGAAGGCTTGAGACAATAGAAGGCAGAAGACTGGAACGACTCCCAATGCTGAATGAAGGTCTCATGTCCCGAGTCTGACCTGACAGCCTTGAAGGGTACAAAATATAGACCGTTACCTGTCTTTCTGTTTCTGACTGATTTGGTCTGATGGTGGAGGGCACCCTCACCTGACAAAATCTTGGATCGTGAGACGAAGTCTTAGTCTGATCTAAGGTCTTTTGGAAAGAGGTGACCTATTATTTCGGAGCATAAGCCAAGGAGTTTTTCTCCTTCTCTACAAAAATGCCTCTTCCATATGTACACCCTAGTTCCCAGTCTACTCGTAACTAAAAGTCCTGCTGAGCCTCAATTCTTTTATCTTTTCTCTTTTAAGTGCCTAAATAAAGTCTCTAGGGACTTCCAGACTTTCAAATGCTTTCTGGGACCAAATCCCAAGTCCATCCTTGGCGTTTACCTCTTAAACAGGGACCCACTGGGGGAGATTACCAAGATGGAGCTCCCCTAGCTTCAAAATTACACTTTCTTCTTTAGACCTTCCTAAGGCACCTTTCCTTCTGTATCCCCCTTTGTCCTGCAGCAAAAAAATCAGTTCTATTTCGCTTAATTACAGTAAACTACCATTTATCTCTCCTAGTTCAGGGAACACAATCATTTGCCCTTCTCAATTGGGGCTATCATCCAGAATACCGTCAGGCTTGCCTCCTTGTTCAAATTAAGGAGCATAACAAAGACCATGGTCCTACAAGAAAAAGGAACTCCCCCTCCCCAGGATATGGGGAAGCTTTAAGACAAAATTTAAAGGCACAATCAGTTGGCAAATGTTCTCCCTTAACTCAAGTATTTATCAAGAAGTTAGGATCCTCCATACTGAGTGAGGCCCATCTTCCTCCAAAAGTTTCTGAACTGGTGGTGGTGGGCTCAGGATGCCCCACAGATAAATAAGTCCAAATTGTTCCAATTAGGGAATCACCTAGCTGGCCAGAGAAGGCTTCAGGTAGGGCCTAGCTGGTAAGCATGACTAGTCCAATAGGTCCACATCTCTCTGGTTGCACATGAGACAGGACCTACTACTGTCCAGGATGAAATTCATGGGACACCCTGGCTTATAGGAGATAAGGGATATTGGGGGATACCCTGACTCCTCCTTTTGTTTCAAAGTGAAAAGCCAGGTTTCCACTCCTCTGGAATTTTGTCAAAAGAAATTGGGATAAATTTGACCCCCAGACCTTAAGGAAGAAATGTCTAGGGTTTTTCTGTGTCCTGATTACCCGCTGGAGGATGGAGGGGAAAAATGCCTTTGAAGGGAAATAAACTATACCACTATCTTCAGCTAGACTTGTTTTACAAAAAGGAAAAAAAATAAATGATCAAAAGTCCCTATGTATAAGCTTTTTTGCCTCTCATGCTCAAAATGGCAGCTTTCCTTTTTCCTTATCTGCCTGCCTGATATCCATCTGGAATGTAAGCTACCTGAGCAGGAGCCTGTTTTAAAAGGTGTCATTTTTAAATACATGCTGCTGTGGGCATAGAAGACTGTTTTCTCCTTTCTTATACTCTGGAATTCTGTCCTTTCGGTAAGTTCCTCCCTAAATGCTAGAAAAAGGAAGAGACAGAAAGGAAGGGAATCTGGAAAGGCCAATTGCATCAGGCACCAGATCATTTGAGGTCTACATTCTGCTTCAGGGACAACTTAGCAGGAGTTGCCCCAAACTATGGAGACTCAGCTTCAGGAAGCTGATACAATAGGTCCAGAAATGTTAGGGTATACCCAAATTCCTGGAGGGGTTTCTCTTCTCTTCAGATCGGCAAAGTAAAATGAAAAGATCTCATATGTGCAAATGTTCTTTTTCTTAAAAATCTTTTACTGAGGACTTCATGGGTTCCCACATTCTATAAATATCTGGGTTGGCTCTAACCTGATCCAAGAGTATACTCTGGTCTGATAAAGATGTTCCATGTGCTTCTCTACTAGAGTAATTATGACCATGCCATTTTTTTATTTGTTCTTTTTAGATATATATGACAGTAGAGTACATTTTGACATATTATTCATACATGGACAACCATGCCATTATTTTTTAAACCCTCTTTTTCTGAGCTCAAGGTTTTTCTGGTGAATTCACATTTGGTCCTGCACCAACTAGTCCTGTTGTGTCTAACTGGAGTTTCTAGGTGTTTTTTTCTACTGTCTTTATTCAGAGATCAATTATTCAAATGTTAACTGTCAAATACACTGGAAAAGGAGAGAGATCTTCTCCACTGAAGAGCCCTAAGGAGGGAGAAAAAATTGTGGTAATGGTGGGAGTGGATTTGTCCCCACTGAAGATGATTTCAGTGTCCACCATGACAGACAGACTCTATTTCTAACATCTTCAACTGCACAGGTCCTTCCCATGTCTTAATCATACTGTAAAAATCTGGGATAGGCTTCATTTTAATTTCTTTTTTTTTTTTTTTTTAGTTGTAGATGGACACAATATTTTATTTATTTATTTTTATGTGGTGCTGAGGATTGAACACAGTGCCTTCCAAGTGCTAGGCAAGCACTCTACCACTGAGCTACAACCCCAGTTCCTCTATTTTAATTTCTAAAGGGTTAAATATGACAATCTGTAGAATTCAATATCTGTAGTTCTTTTGTCTCCAACCTGTGGGAATCTAAGACATGGCAAAAAAGATCTATAAAATCTTCATTTCCTGTCAATTTTTATGTATATGTGTGCACACCTATGTATTATAAGTTATGTCGACATATACATGTTTATGTCTATAAATCATGTACATGGTACCAAAATTGGCATAAAGATAAATGAGTATTCATAAATAAGGAATGGACCTAAATGCCTTTCAGTTCATGTGACTTAAGTTGGTTAAATGGGTAAGAGTAAGGATGTCTTTAAAATTACTAAACCAGCTAGAAGATGTGGAGAAAAAGGAACACTTATACTGTTGGTGGGATTGAAAATTAGTACAACTACTATGTAAATCAGTATGGAGTTTCCTCAAATGACTAGGCAAAGGAACTACCACATGACCCAGCTATAACACTCTTCAGTATTTATCCTAAAGAATTAAAGTCATCATACTATAGTGATACATGCATACCCATGTTTATAGCAGTACAATTCACAATAGCCAACCTAGGTGGCCATCCACAGATGAATAGATAAAGAAAATGTGATATATGTACACCATGGAGTTTTTTGTTTGTTTTTGATACCAGGTATTAAACCCAGGGGTGCTTAACCTCTGAGTTACATCCCCGGTTCTTTTTTATATTTTATTTAGAGACAGGGTTGCTTAGGGCCACACTAAGTTGCTGAAGCTGGCTTTGAACTCTCGATCCTCCTGCTTCCTGAGTCACTGGGACTACAGGCGTGTGCCATCATGCCTGACTCCCCAGAGAGAAAAATGAAATTATGTCATTTGTAGGAAAATGGGTGGAAATAAAGACTATTATGTTAAGTGAAATAAGCCAAATTCTGATGGTCAAGGATATGTTTTCCCTCATATGTGGAAGCTATAGAGGGAAAAGGAACAGAAAGATGTTGGGGGATCTCATAAAAACCAAAGGGAGATCCACAGAGGAAAAGGACCAGGAGTGGGAGGTGAGGAGGGAAGGAGAAAGGGCTGGGATTTTAGTCAAATTATATTGTTATATTGTGTGCACGTACCAATATGTAACAACAAATTCCATCATTATGTACAACTATAATGCACCAATTAAAAAAAAATGTGGAAAGAGAAAAAAAATTACTAACCCAAACATTTCTCTAGGTGTCCAATCAATCAATAGAGTGTTGGTTTCTATAAAATGTTTAAAGTATAATGTCTATTTCTTCTAGGATTTTTCTTCAGCAGGAAAAAGACGATTTAAAATGTTAAGTACACTTGTCTGATATCTTAGTTTTCATGCATAACCTAAAAATAACAACTAAATGGGCAAATTAGATTTAACCTAAATGGGATTTTCATAAATATATTTGTTAGAAGAGACACCTGGTTAGTGTGCAAAGCCAACAAGTACTATTGGCTTCTTGAATTCTATAAGACAACATGTATTTGGGTCTATTAAATGTGTTCTTCTAAATTGTTGGTAAATAGAAAAGTAGCTTGAGTGTTCTGTTTCTGAGTCTTTAAAAGCCAGGTGTTACTAAGAATTAAAATTCTAAGATTCTGGGGTTGGGTCTGTGGCTCAATGGTAGAGCGCTTGCCTGGCATGTGTGCGGCACTGGGTTCAATTCTCAGTACCATATATAAATAAATAAAATAAAGATCCATTGACAACTAAAAAAATATTTTAAAAAAAAATCTAAGATTCTATAATTCCACATGCCAGGAGTACAAAAAGCTCCAGCTGTGTTTCGATTAAAGTACTATAAAAAGAATGAAGTACTTTGTCTGATTAAAAAGGAGTAGTTTGTCTAAGTTCAGAAGTTTCATAAGGATTGTTTTAAAAGATAAATTTAATTGGTACTGGGGATTTAACCCAGGGGTACTTTACCACTGAACTACATCCCTACCCTTTTTTATTTTATTTTATTTTGAGAAAAGGCCTCCCTAAGTTGCTGAGGCTGGCTTGGAACTTGCAATCTGATCCTCCTGTCTCAGCCTCTGGAGTTGCCGGACTTATAGGCGTGTACCACCACGTCTGGCTCAAAAGGTAAATTTTTTAAAATACCAGCAACAGGAAAATGGGACATATAAGAAACTTATAAGTATGGAAATAAATTTTCTTAAGAAAAATTGAAAGAACAAAGTAATGTTTCTGGAAGAGAAAGTATTCTTTATGATAAAGTAATATTCTGGTCCTAAAGTCGAAGATAAAGAGGACAAGACAAATGACATAAACAAGTTAAAGAGTGTCTAAGTAAGTTACAAAAGGTTTGTGATGGTAAATCTCAAAAAGTTTGTGTGTGATTAAGTTGGCTATAATCAGTAGAGTCAGTAAAGTTATTTAAAGGTGTTTTGTTGTTGTTGTTTTGTGTTTTTTTGTTACCAGGGATTGAACCCAGGGGCACTTACCTACTGAACAATATCCTAGCCCTTTCTATTTTTTATTTTGAGACTGGGTCTCCCTAAGTTGCTTAAGACCTTGCTAAGTTGCTGAGGCTGGCTTGATCTTCTTGCCTCAGCCTCCCAAGCCACTGGAATTATGGGCGTGCACTAAGACTCCTGGCTTTAAGAATTTGTTTCTAAGGTCAGGATTTTTAATATACTGATATAGAACAAAGTCTAATTCTCTATGTTTAAAAACAACATGGCTCCTTAAAACAAAGATTTAAAAAATTGCTATCTCTCAAAGCTACAAATAAATTATGACCCTGGACAGGGCACAACTGAAATGTAACCATTAAAACATTTTAAGGGACCATTATTACCCTGATAGGTAGAGTCACCTGTGTTTTGCCTTTGCTAACAAAGAAATAAAACTTCTTTTTCCTTTTTCTCAATACCATGTCTTCATATTGGATTGATATTGGGGACAAAGCAAAGACCAAGTATGCAGCAACATTATCTATCAAGATAATTTCTTGTGTCTATCATGTTTACAAATGAAGTATGTTTGTGCTCTTGCTAATTTCACCTTATAACTGCTGCCTGTTAAGTGTTGTACAGAAGTACTATTCTAACAGAACAGCCGGAGTTAAGGCATCACCATCACCTCCAGGACAGATAGGCTATAATGCTAACTTCCAGTACCGATACCAACCCTAATTAAACAAAAGGTGTAACTGTAAAATTATAACATTAAAGTTAAAACCCATTATTCCCTTTTCAATAGGGGTAAAACTGGTCAGCCAGAGGTTTGAAAACAAAACTTGGAGACAAAAGTCAAGAAAGAGCCATTGCAGTTGAAGCTGTCAGAGGCAGCAACAGGATGTTCTCCAGGCCTGAAGTCTCCTTACCTCCTCCGAAGCACTTATCCCATCTGCGTATGGGTGATCTACCTTCCTATCTCACTACTACCCATAATTTTCTAGTTACTTTATCACCCACTGATTTTCTTCCGGCAGCACTGACGATCAGCCGGAAAACAGCCGAGATGTAGGACAGGGCAAAAGAGGAAAAAGCTCCAAAGGGAGCCGAATTTTGTCCTGCGGTCCCTTTAAGAGAGGAACCTCTAGGGACCGGCAGTCCCAACCGACCCCAGTTTTAACTGAAACCTAACCCGGACTTCCCCCTCTTGACTCAAATAAGACCAACTTTGGATTTTCCCTCCCCTGATGACCAATCAGATTCTGTTGCCAGGCAGACTTTGGCTGCCGCCTGTGCGGGCCGGGCGCCTTCTGTCTCCGGGTGACGGCGACGACCAATGACAGAGCCCGCCGTCGGAGTATCCGGGCAGATCGCAGCTGTTAGAACCATTCAGAAAAAGGAAAATAAAGCAACGCACGAGCCCGCTGGGCCAGGACCGTGGGGCTGGGCTGGAGTGAAGGTGGCTACGAGGTAGTTTCTCTTTCTCCCTTATCTTTATGGTTGCTTGTGTTGGAAGGCGGCTGTTCAGAGGTAGGGAAGGGGAGATGTGAGTTGGGAAGAGAGCAGGAAAAAAGATTTCGGCTGTATTTCACCAGCTTTTTTACCCATGTGCACGTGTCCCGAATCTGGGACCCCTTTCCCCCTACCGGGTCTCCTACGCCCAGCCCAAGAGTTCCGCCGCCCCGAGCCCCCCCACTTTGCAGCAGCCAGGGATTGGAGGGAGGGGGCAGGGAGAGAGGTGGGGGCGCGCATCGGGATGGGATGTTGTGGGAGATGACGTAGGGACCGGCGCGGAGGGGAGGGGGCGCGGGGGAAGCCGTGGCGAGATTAAGCAATGAGAACTTGGGCCCAGCTTCCCTCTCCACCCCGAGCGTGGAAGGGCTGATTATGTTCCTATCCTTTCTGACCTCTCAGGTAAAATCAGTGCTGAGAATTGAACTTTGTTTTGCGGTTGTTATTGCTGTGTTTGAGGGGGAGAGGGACGGCATGGAACTCGAGAAGAAATGAACATTTCTTTCTAACGTCGATTCCCCATCCCCCTATGTATTCCCGTATGGTTCTCCAAATTTAGTAGTCTTAGAAAGGTGGGCAGAGAGAATAGAGATGGCAAAGATCTCTTTGGCCTGGTGAAGTAATGGAATAATTTCTGATTTTTGGAGACAGGGAGTGGTGAAAAAAAGACCACTGAGGAAACTTGGAGCTTTTTGTTTTTCTGTCTTTCTGGGTAGAGATGAGGGCTGCCCTGGGGTCTTCAAGAGAAGGGAAGGCCAGTGTGAGTTAAATCTTCATATCTTACCCGCTCTCAGCTCTAGCCCTCATGCCAGGATGGCAGAAGATGAGCCTGATGCTAAGAGCCCCAAGACTGGGGCAAGGGCCCCCCAAGGTGGTACTGAGGCTGGGGAACCTACTACCCTTCTCCAAAGGCTCCGAGGTACCATTTCGTAAGTACTCATTACCATCTCCATATTCCATATCCTATTCCAGAGCTCAGGATAGATCCCTGTAGCACTTCACTTTCATGGGATGAACTGCCTCTTTCCAGACAGGTGCCTCTGAGCATGGCAAGATTCTTGGTCATTCTTGGTCATCTCTTGATCATCTGCCAGGTGTTTCAGGCCTTTGTCCTCCCTAGCAGTCAAAGGAATGGGAAAACATTGTGTGTGACCTCTAGCTTTCTCTTTTTCTCCACAGCAAGGCCGTGCAGAACAAAGTAGAGGGAATCCTGGTAAGCATGTTGGGAAAAGTAGAGAGATGGCATTGGTGGAGGATGAAGATGGTGGGAATGACCTGAGTTTATGTCTACCTTGTCAAAAGATAATTGACTTTGCAACTTACTGCCAGATTGACTTTGAGCATCTCACTTCATCTCTCTGTGACCCCTTGTGTAGTTGTCCAGTAGTGATAAAAATCAGAGCTGGTCCCCTCTGCTTTCTTCTCTCCATGATAGCCCATAGGGTTCCTCAGAGTACACAGAAGCCTCCAACCTCAAATCATTTCATTCCTTTTTTTTTTTTTTTTTTTTTTTTTGTGCTGGAAATCATCAAATCCTGGGCCTAGTGCTTGCTTGACAATCTCTAAGTCAGCCAAACTCAAACTATGGTAGGGATTAGAGGTTCCTACATCCCATTGTTCTTGGCCTTATGGTTTCTCCTGTCTCTGTTCCCTCCTACTTCAGCAAGATGTTCAGAAATTCTCAGACAACGACAAACTGTATCTCTACCTTCAGCTCCCCCCAGGTCCCAGCACTGGAGAGAAAAGGTAAGTTTGGGTGGTAGAGTTTTAGATGTCAGAGACAGTCTCACTGGGAAGAGGTGAAGTGAGTTGGTTTCATAGCTGTTGGCCTTGATCAAGAAGAAAGGCCCCTGCCCTGGCCTGGTTTCTCAGGGAAAGGTGAATCTGGGTGAAGTAATTTGGTCCATCGTCATTAAAATGTTAGTCTGGGAAGAACTTTTAACACTGAGCATGATATCAAGTGGGTTCTTTGTCTCACGAATTTAAAGAATGAGATCCATGTAGAGGGTAGTAGAATAGCAAGATTTATTTAAAGCAGAAAAGAACTGCAGTATAGGAGGGGTCACAAGGGAGGGTGCTTCTGTCTTCTGGCTAAGATTTTTGTTTGTTTGTTTGCTTTTTAATTTTTTTATAGTTGTAAATGGACAGAATGCCTTTATTTGTTTATGTGGTGCTAAGGATCAAACCCAGTGCCTCACCTATGCTAGGCAAGCTCTTAGCCACTGAGCTACAGTCCAGCCCTGTCTAGGGGTTTTTAATGGGCTTGATCTGTCCCTATAGGTGATCAATAGGATGACATATAAATATAAGATTCAGAAACGGGCTAAACAACTCTAATTCGTCATCTTGAGCAAATCGGGAGAGTGGTTTCTAAGCCTTTATTAGCATAAAGGTATAGTTGAGGGTTTGTTGGCATAAGTACCATGGAGAACATTTTGTGGTTGGTCATTGCTAGGGATTATTAAGGAACTATCCTCGTGGCTAAGACCACCTGGGGTCAGAAGCTTCGTTTCCTAGTCCTCTCTTCCTCCTTTTTTTAATCTGAGACCCCTTCCCTAGCTGCATATGCATGGCCTATATTCCTGTCTCAGAACCAGGACAGTTGTTGAGAGCTTGGTAATACTTGTTCCTTTTACTTCTCTTGCAGCTCAGAGCCCAGCACACTCAGCAATGAGGAGTACATGTATGCCTACCGGTGGATCCGCAACCACCTGGAAGAGCACACGGATACCTGTCTGCCAAAGCAGAGTGTTTATGATGCCTATCGGTGGGTGGAGGGGTGGTGCCTGGGTTGGTGGGTACAGGCCTAACCCTCACCTGTGGAGAGAGACCTGCCTTGGTGGAGCCTGACTTTTTGAAAGAGTTCCCCATACTCAGTCCCTAGGAACACCCTGAATCTACCTATGCCCTCCTTTTCTGAGTAACTTCCCTTGTTGCACCCCACTCACTCAGGAAGTATTGTGAGAGTCTTGCCTGTTGCCGCCCACTCAGCACAGCCAACTTCGGCAAAATCATCAGAGAGATCTTCCCTAACATCAAGGCCCGAAGGCTTGGTGGTCGGGGTCAGTCCAAGTATCCTTGACTGGAGAGGACGGGGCTGAGGGACATGGGGAGGAAGACATAGGGTATGGAGAGCCAGCAGTGGCAAAAGTCTAACTTGCCTAAGGGGTTTGGAGAACCCCAAGTGTTGCTGCTCCTTAACTTGCATCAGGTATTGCTACAGTGGTATACGAAGGAAGACCTTGGTATCTATGCCACCCCTGCCTGGACTTGACTTAAAGGCTGAGAGTGTAAGTAATAGCTCTTCCCCTCTTCTTTCTTAGATAAAAGTTGGAGGTCTTTGGGACATGTTTTAAGGGCTGACACAGCCTAGGTCATTGTACACATTGCTTCTGGGTGCCCTTTGGCTACATAAGACCAAAACAGACGATAAAGAGAGTTTGTGGTTTCTGGCAGGATGAGTAGAGGCTACTCCCATCTCCAATCTGTTTTCAGTTTTGGTCAATAATAGCCAGGGGGAAGGGTCCTTTTTCTTTAGTATGGAGTGTGATTGTCCTTTCCCCTCACAGCCAGAAATGGGTCCAGAAGTAACCCCAGCACCTCGGGATGAACTGGTAGAGGCAGCCTGTGCCCTAACCTGTGACTGGGCAGAGCGAATCCTGAAACGGTCCTTCAGTTCCATCGTTGAGGTTGCCCGCTTCCTGCTACAGCAGCATCTCATCTCTGCCCGATCTGCACATGCCCATGTGCTTAAGGCCATGGGGCTTGGTGGTGTGTAGAACCTCACTTATGTCTAGGACCTCCTCTCATTTCTGAGAAACCCTCAGCCACTTTCAACTTTAAAGGCCTTCCCACATCCTAGAATAGAAATACCTTGGAATTGCCTTCTATTCCTGGAGACCCTTCTTTTTTTTTTTTTTTTTTTTTTTTTTTTTAAATCTTTTTGGTACTGGGGATTGAACCCAGGGGTGCTGTACCACTGAGCTACATCCCTATCCCTTTTTATTTTGAGAAAGAGTTTTTTACTAGGTTGTTGAGGCTGGCCTGGAATTTGTGACCCTCCTGCCTCAGCCTCCTGGGAGGCTGGTATTACAGGCATGTGCCACCATGCCTGGCTCTTCCTGGAGACCCTTCTGAGACATGCTTTAGATATCCTGCTTTCCCCTCTCTCTGGCAGTCAGGCAATTAGAATCATCTCGTTCCTTCATTCCTCAGTATCCTCCTTCACCCTCACTTTATCATCTTTTCTGGCACCTCTGCAGAAGAGGATGAACATGCCCCTCGGGAACGATCATCTAAATCCAAGAATGGAATAGAGAACCTGGAGGGGGGAGCCCATAAGAAACCAGAGAGACCGGCCCAGGTAAGGAGGGCAACATCCCTGACTTGCTACACTGGGCTGGGGCTTTAGTATAAGTATACCCTTCCCCTACTGGGTCCCCAACTCTTTCACCTTGGGTTTCTCTAGTGCTTGCATTTCCTCCAGTATCTGGTCTTCACACCTTACTGTGGTTCTCTCTGCTTTTTAGTCTCCAAAGGAGCTGGAAACCCGGGCTGGGCCTGGCCCTCCGGCACGTGGAGAGCGGAAGAAGAGTGTAATTGAGAGCTCCGCACCATCAGCCAGTAACCCACAGGTTAATGCCCTAGTGGCCCGGCTGCCTTTGCTCCTTCCCCGTGCCCCTCCTTCACTTGTTCCACCGATCCGAGTCTCTTCACCCATCCTGGCCCCCAAGCTTTCTTCAGGCACCCTGAAAGTGGCTACACTGCCCCTACCCAGTAGGGCTGGGGGACCCCAGGCAGCTGTGCCTATCATTAACATGATCTTACCAACAGTTCCTGCTCTGCCTGGACCTGGGCCTGGGCGAGCTTCACCTGGGGGACTCACTCAGCCCCGAGGCACAGAGAACAAGGAGGTAGGCATAGGTGGTGACCCAGGACCCCAGGATAAGGGTGTCAAGAGGACAGCTGAAGTACCTATGAGTGAGGCCAGTGGGCAGGACCCACCAGCTAAAGCAGCAAAGCAGGATACAGAGGATACAGCAAGTGATGCCAAAAGAAAACGGGGGCGCCCCCGAAAAAAGTCAGGTGGAAGTGGAGAAAGAAATTCCACCCCTGAGAAGTCAGCCGCTGCCATGGACTCTACCCAGTCCTCGAGGTTACCATGGGAGACATGGGGCTCGGGAGGGGACAGCAACTCAGCCGGAGGGTCAGAGAGGCCAGGAGCAGGGGTAGAGGCTGAGCAGGGAACAATGTTTGCCCAAGCACAGGAAGATGGTGCTGTTTCCAAAGGAGGAAGGGATCCCAGTTCCCGGCAAGCCAAAGAAGCAGAAGATAAAATTCCTCTTGTCATCTCAAAAGTGAGTGTCATCAAGGGCAGCAGAAGCCAAAAGGAGGCTCTTCCGTTGGTAAAGCGAGAGGTAGACATGGCAGCACAGGGTAATAAAGACTTAAAGGGGCATGTGCTTCAAAGTTCCTTAACCCATGAGCGTAAAGACCCAGAAGCAACACCCCCATGATAGACAGGTCTGTGAGGAAGAATGTCTGTTGTCCATATGTTAACTCTGCCTGCCCGCCTGGTAGCTTCACTGCACTTGCTTCTCATGTGCAATTCTTTCCCTAAGGGAGTCATTCTCTTCTGTATGGACAGCTGAGTTGCCCAGCCTTACACAGTGCCTGATGGCTGCCTCTGACTTTTCCAGCTTAATGTCTGCCTTGACTTTAGTTTAACCAATAAATCTGTAGTGACCTTCTTACCTCAATCCCTGTGCTCTCCTGTGGGAAGACAGGGATGGGGTAAGTATGATGGATATACAGGTTAGAGATCTTCTGGTTTTCAGTATAGAAAATCTAACTCAAACTGGCTTAAGATAAAAAGGATTGCTGGATATGGTGGTACACACCTGTAATCTCAGCTACTTGGGAGGTTGAGGCAGGAGGATTGCAAGTTTGAGGCCAGTCTAGGCAATTAGACCAGGCAATTTAGGAAGACCATGTCTCAGAATAAAGGGCTGGGAAGAAAAAAGAAAAAGTGGCAGAGCACTTGCTAAGCATGCGTGAGACACTTGGGGGTGGGGGTTGAGAGGTAGAGAAGGTAAAAAAGATTTATTGGCTTGGGTAACTGGAAAATCCAGAGGTAGTGCTAGATCCAGCTGAAGCTTGATCTGGTCACTCGGTATGTCTCTAAATATCAGATTGGTTTTTAGTCTCACTGCTCCACCTATGTAAAATCATCTTAAGTCTGGGCTACCTCATAGCTGCCAGTGCTCCTAGGATTTGCTCATTTATGTGTAGCCAGAAAGAGAAGGTATCATTGTGCCTGGTTCTGCTTAGTCCAACCTGGGTCGCACATCCACCCCTGACTAGTGAATATGGCCAGTAGGATTATGTATTAATTTGCTTATTCCACACCATGGACCATACCTTTGGAGAAAAAGGTGGTAGAGTCAGCCCCTTTACAATCATAGAGCCCCGGCATGGAGACTGCGCAGAGGGTGTTGCTGGGAGGCAGCTGACACATAACTACAACTACAAAGTACATGTGGCTTTACCTTGCTAGGCTGAGACCAGCTAGAGCTGCTTCCTTTCCCCTCAGTCTTGCATTCTCTTACTGTAGCTTTAACTTCTTTCCTCTTGTTCTAGTCTCAGAAGGAAGGAGGTGGAATTCTTTCTTTAGAGACTCTCTTCAATGTCACTTAGATGACATCACCCTTTTTTCCACACATATCTCGGGATGGAGTTCCTTCCTTTTCCTGTTTTTCACTTTCTTCTCTTTCTTGCTTCTCTATCTCCTCATCTATTGCCACTTTCACCAACTAGAGTGAGATTTACTTCCTAGTCATTTCATTAAATTCATTCTGTGTCCACCAGGTGTCAGTCTCTTCTCATACATAATCAGGACTTAGCTCGACTGTGGAGTTTAGGCTAGATGGAAGGATGTTCTGCATGTCAGGGAGCACTATGGGAAAGGGATGCAGACATTCCACATATGTCCCTGGGAAAAGCAGTAAACTAACCCATATTTATTGAGGACCTCCTTTGTTCTCTACATAGGGTAGCTTTGGTCAGGTAATCTTGGTTCTTCCCAGGAAATATGGATTTTCTTTCAGGGAGATACTCATTTGTCCATTTGTTTCCACCACAGCAGATTTTTAAAAAAATTATAATATGTAGTATTTGATATATAAAGAATATATGTAACATGAATAAATTATGAAATATAATAATAAAATGAGTAACTATGACCCTGTGCTCAGTTCACACATTAAAACTGTATCACTGAGTTTGTGTTCCTCCCTATCTTGTCCCCCTGCCTCTCTTTAGAGGTAACCACTGTCTTTAATATTGTGTTTATTAATTGTTTTATATATATATATATTTTTTAACCACATATGTGTACTTTAAGAATGTATTGTTTAGTTTTGCTTGTCTTTTAGCTTTACAAAAATGTTACTCTACTACTACCTTGATGTTTGCCTTTTTGCACTTACCATTGTTTCTGAGATTCATCCATGTTGTTGTAATAGCTGTGATTCATCTGTTTTCATCTGTATAATATTCCATCAAGAGCATAAACCACAAGTTCTTCACTATTCACCTCTCAATGCTGGGCTGCTTCCAGATTTTTGCTATTAAGAATGATGCTGCTATGAACATTCTTGTACATGTTAGTGCCTTTGTTTTTAGTAAGATTTCTAAAAAGGTTTCTAAGATGGTCCTTTTGGTCTGTACACCCTTTGAGCTGGAACTGTTCTCTCTTGTTTTATCCTCTGGATGAGTTTACATCAGAGTGAAATGAACTGTTCTTGAATGTTTGGTAAAACTCACCTATAAAGCCACCTTAGCCTGGTGTTTCTTTGTGGGAATAATTTTAACTTTTGGTTCAGTTTCTTTAGTAACTTATGTAGGCTATCTATTTCTTCATGAGTCAATTTAGACCAAGTGTTTCCCTAGAATTTTTGCAATTCATGTCTAAATTTTCTTTTCTTACATGGTGTATTTTTTCTATTTGTTTTTTCTTCTCCTGGGTAGTCATGTCTTCCTTTTCATTTCCGCTGTTTACTTGCACCTTCTTTTTTTTTTTTTTTTTTTTTTCTTGCTCTTGATCAGTTGTACCAGAAGTTTGTGTATTTTATTTTTTATTTTTATTTTATTTTTTGGTTCCAGGGATTGAACCCAGGGGCACTTAACCACTGAGCCACATTCCCAACCTGTTTTATTTTTTATTTAGAGACAGGGTCTCCCTAAGTTACCCAGGCTGGCCTTGAACCTGCAATCCTGCCCTAGCCTACCGAGTAGCTGGGATTGCAGGCATGTGCCACTACACCCAGTTGCACTTCTCTAATGTGTTTGTTTTCTGTTTCCTTCAATTCTGCTCTTATGTATTTCTTCTCTTCTGCTTTCTTAAAGTTTAATTTTATGTTTTATAATATATTAATTTGGGTACTTAACTAATTTTCAGACTTTTTTTTTTTAAGTTCAAAACTCTTCTCTACATTCTATAACTTTTTTTGTATTATACAGTATTTTGATTATTATTTAGTTCTAAAGGTATACCACTTTTTGACTAGCTTTTTTGGAGGTGGGAGATGCTGAGGATCAAACCCAAGGCTTTGTACATGCTAGGGAAGTGTTCTTCCACTGAGCTAAGCCCCCAACCCCTCACAAATTATTTAGAAAAGTTTTGTAAATTTCCAGATGTCTGAAGACTTAAAATTTTATTTTGTTTATTATTTTATTTTTATTTTTTATTTGTCAATGGACCTTTATTTTACTTACTTATATGTGGTGCTGAGAATCGAACCCAGTGCCTCACCTATGCTAGGCAAGCGCTCTACCACTGAGCTACAACTCTAGCCCTAAAGTTTTATTTTTTGGCACTTATTTTCAACTTAATAATTTGTATTCAGAGACTATAGCATGTCTGCTACCTTTTTTTTTTTTTTCCCAGTGCTAGGGACTGAATCAAGGGCCTCATAAATGTTGAACAAACACTGTACCATTGACCTATATTCCCAGCCCTTTTTATTTTATTTATTTTTTAAATTTTATGTATTTTTGTGTGTGTGTGTGTTCCTGGAAATAGAGCCCAGTGGTGCTTTACGCCTGAGCTCTATCCCCAGCCTTTTTTAATTTTATTTTATTTATTTATTTATTTTTTTTGCGGTACTGGGGATCGAACTCAGGGCCTTGTGCTTGCCAGGCAAGCACTCTACCAACTGAGCTATCTCCCCAGCCCCCCCAGCCTTTTTTTATTTTGAGAGTCTCACTAAATTGCCAAACTTGCCTCCAACATACAATCCTCCAATCTCGTTTTCCCAAGATGCTGGGATTACAGGAGTCCACCACCATGCCCTACTCTGCTACCAATTCTCTGAAATTTGTTGGGATTCTTTAATATTCTGTAACTTATTTTTCATTCCCAGCCCTTTTTACTTTTTATTTTGAGACAGGATGTCACTAAATTGCCAAGGATACCCTTGAACAAGTGGACTCTTCTGCCTCAGTCTCCCTTATAACTGGGATTAGTCATGAGTCACTGTGAATTTATTTCAGATGACTGCATCTTTTTTGTTTTCTTGTATATTTTATATTTTGGGGTTTAGAACTCATATTTTGTTGAACTTTATGGAAATCCTAAGGCTCTAAATGGAGGGTACTTTCCTCCACAGGGCATGTACATTTGCTTCTGTCAGGAACCAAGCAATGTTCTTGACCTGGGATTACATTAGCTCCTTCAAGAGTCCACCTTTAGTGGGGTAGAGCACGTATTTCAGTAGTTGTTTGCCTAGTATATGTGAAGCCCTGGGTTTGAGGAGGGTGGAAATACAGGTTTAATTAAAAAGTCCCAGATTTTTCATCCCTGCCTTGACTAGACCCAAGAGTTAGACTCTGTTCACAGACTTCGGCACTTGTCCTCAGCTCAAATCTGCTTCTGCGTGTTGCTGATCCTTTATATAGTTTTAACTCAATGTTATTTTTTTTTCTCTTTTACTGTTTTCCCCTCTTTTCCTCCCATTCTTCCTCCCTTCATTCCTTTCTTCCTTCCTTTTGATTTGAGATGGAGCCGCCTTCTTTTGTCCAGGTTGGCCTTAAACCCCTGGATTCAAGTGATCCTCCTGCCTCAGTCTCCAAAATAGCTGGAACAACAGGTGTGCAACACCACACCTGGCTACTTGACTACCTTAGTCTCTAATGAACTCAGCAATGTGCTAAAAAATAGTAATTGCTGAAATTTATCTATAATCTAGTCATAATTTAATAGGAAAGTGCTTTGTCTTATCTATGTTGCCAAAAGCAGGAGTCCATTAATGTGGTTTTGATATTTTCTCTTGTTTTTTTAAAGTGTTAGGCACTTGTTAAAAGTCGTTTTCCTGCCGGGCATGGTGGCACATGCCTGTAATCCCAGCTGCTCAGGATACTGAGGCAGGAGGATCTTGAGTTCAAAGCCAGCCAAGGCAACTTAGCAAGGCCCTAAGCAACTCAGTGAGACTTGTCTCTAAATAAAATACAAAAAAGGGCTAGGGATGTGGCTTAGTGGTTAAGGGCCCCCCATCCCCCATTCAGTCCCTGATACCAAAAAAAAAAAAAGATGAAAAAGAAGATGGCATTCCAAGAAAAGCAAGACTGTAGAAATGTGGCATGGTGGTGCAATGCTCTGAACCAGAAAGATATATATTAACAACAGTAAGAAATAAACTAGAGACTGGAAGCAGTGACCCAGGAGGCTAAGATAGGAGAATTGCAAGTTTAAGGCCAGCCTCAGCAATTTAGCAAGACCTTGTCTCAAAAAAAAGGACTGGGATGTAGCTCTGTCAAAGTGCCCCTGTGGTCAATCCCCAGTACCAAAAAAAAAAAAAAAAAGAAAAGAAAAGAGAGAGAGAAAAGAAAAAAAACATAGGGCTGAGGAGATAGCTCAGTGTTAGAAGGCATGCCTGAGGCCCTGGGTTCACTCCCCAACACTACAATAAATAAATGAATAAACAAACTAGAAGAACTCAAGCCATTATCATTATCTGTTGATTGGAAAAATGAATGAATGACAGGCATGAAGTTTGCATTAGAGATCTGGAGTCCAAGGATCTAGCCAGGCAGCTATTGCCATTATCCATGTGGGAGATGACTGACCCAGGCTGCTGACAGATTAGAGGTGACAGGCATATGGAAAAATAAACCACTGGTACTAGGATAGAAGCATCCAAGGAAATACTGTCCTTACCATGATTTGGGTTGGGGATGTATCCATTCACTTTGGGATACCAGTCCACTGAATGATTCTTGGATTTGTATGAGTGTTATGGGATTTAAAAGTAGCTTCATCCACCCTATTTTTAAAATGTAACACAAAACAAGTTGTTATTCTATAGTTCAAGCAATCTTCAATTTTAGATGAAGGGCCAAACTAAGATTATGGGGGAGTATATACTGCTTCCTCTCTACCATTCCTAACCCTCCCCTTTGGCAACAGTTCTGTTCCCCACTCCCATTATTCCCTGCCTTACGTGTCTTTTTTTTTTTTTTTTTCATTTTAATATTACCATAAAATAAAACTTTAGACTAAAGTAATCTTTCGCTATTAAATGAAGACAAGACTCTATAGGTCTAGTCTGTGACCTCAAATAAATGAACCTATTGTTTATTTATGTGGTTAACAATCAGCTTTCTTTAGAAACTAAAGCAAATGCTGCATCCACAAAGCATACTGAATGGGGGAATTAATGTCATTATATATTTGTCTAAGTGTTTTTTTCATCTTTGGTTCCTCAGTAGATCTACATCATCTGGAAACATCTGCTAATTTTATCCTATGAGAGAAAAACTAAGTATTTTATACATACAGATGGATAGATAAATCTCACAATATTTCTTAAATACTGTTTAAGGGACCTGGGATTATTACTCAGTGGTAGAGCACTTGCCTAGCAAATGCGAAGTCCTGGGTTTGAACCCAACACCACAAAAAAGAGGAAGAGAAATGGTCTTAGGGAGACATTCATTCACTGGAAAGAGCATGAATTAGGTTCACAGCTTTTCCAATTACCATATGATTTTGAACATTTATTTAGCCCAGTTTTTTCAAATTGTAGATTGCAATCTATTAGAGGGTTGTAAAATCTGTTTAGCAGAATGCAAAACAGTCCTTTAAAAAGTGAAATAAAATAAAAAATATCAAGTATGTATTGCACATAGAGTGTTGTTTTATTTTAGCTAAGATATGCTTATGTGTTCTTCAGTGGTCATGATAAATAAAATGCATATATTTTGGGATGAAGTAGAACAATTTTGAAAAGCAATGACTTAATCATTCTGAAGCTCAGTTTCCATTACATGAAATAAAGTCTCTTTCACTGGAGTTATAGTGAAGTACAAATGAGGTAATGTTTGCATTCATACACACTTAGTGCTCAAAAAATAACTGCTAGCTTCTTTTTCATTTCTCTGGGGAAAAGAAGCCCATAATGTCTATGATTTTGGAAATAAGTAAACTTTTCATAAAAAATATTAAGCCACAAGGGTATTTGAGAAATAAGTGGAACTATATTATGACATGGATCCTCTGTTTTTATGAACTTTTTAACAGTAAGCCTACTTCTTTCCCCTATTTGATGAAATTTAAATAAGATGAATAACTGACATTGTCTTGCCCTGTTGATATTTTCCTGCATTCCCCAAAATCCTGTGTGCCACTCATACATACTTTCTCACCATGGCAAGAGGCTTCAGATGTGTACACAACAGTGTAGGTTCCTTTATGGCCACCTGTCATCCATGTACCACCATCCACGCCTGAAATGGCATGATCTCAGAAATGAGTGATTTTGTTTTTCCTATCAAAAGAGAATTTAAAAAAAAAAATAGGCTTAGCCTGGTACGGTGGCTACATCTGTAATCTCAGCAACTTGGGAAGCTGAGGTAGGAGGATTAGAAGTTTGAGGCCAGCCTCAGCAACTTAATGAGGCCCTAAGCAACTTAGACCCTGTCTCAAAAATAAAATATAAAAAAACCCAGCTGGGGATGTTGCCCACTTGTTAAGTGCCCCTGGGTTCAATCCCCAATACCAAAAATAAATAATAAAAAGGGCTGGGATGTAGCTCAGTGGTAAAGCATGGGGTTCAATCCCCAATAACCCTCACCCCTCAAAAAGAAAGTTTCAGTATGATGAGGAATTTTAGAGAATGTGGAAAATTTTATACTTTAACATGGCAAAAATAGCATTTGGTTTTATTATTTGACGGTTAAGGAGACTGAGAAGAAAACAATAAAGGCAAAAGGGGGGAAGAAAAAGTAATTTAGTCAAAATATGTATTTAAAAATATTTTTACTAACCAGGTGTGGTGACATGCATCTGTAGTTGTGGCACTCAGGAAGCTGAGGGGAAAGGAACACTTGAGTTCAGGAGTTTAAGACCAGCCTGGGCAAGATAACCAGACTCCATCTTCATACACATACACATACACACACACACACACACACACACACACACACACACACCAAACAAAAAAAAACCCAAATCTGGGGCTGTAGCTCAGTGGTAGAGCACTTGCCTAGCACGCGTGAGGCACTGGGTTCAATCCTCAGCACCACATTAAAAAACAACAACAACAACAAAAAAAACGAATAAATAATAATAAAAAAAGGTATTGTGCCCACCTACAACTAAAAAAAATTTAAGAAAAAAATTTTAAGAAAATATTTTTAATCTATTAATTCACTTTTTAAAATAACTATATTTCCCCAATCAGTGAGAAAATTAGCACTGTTTTACAATTTTAGAAATTTCTTTAATACTGACTGGACTCCCATATCTGCTTCTATATTCAACCTGTTGCTACATTAACAAGTATGAACTTTTTTCATGTGGTAAAAACTATGAATACAGCTAGAATTCAAAGATGTATCCTTCTGTCTTGAGGAGCTCAGACTAGAAGGGACTAATAGAAATAGGGGTAGGGTGTATATAGAGCTCAGTGGTGGAATAGGTGGTTACCATGCAGACAATGCAAGGCGCTGTGCTCAAACCCCAGAACAACAACAACCAAAAAAAATTATAGGAGCAGAAAATGACCCAAAAAATAACTACAGAAAAAAGGCATAAAGACAAAGTTATAAAGAGACACAAAGAAATTTACCATATGGGCCCATAGTGCTGTTAACAGAAAACTTGAAATATTCCCTACCTTGTATGTGTGTGTGAGAGAGTGGAGTGGTCTCACTTGATTAAGAAAGGACTTGTAAAGCAGCCGAGATAGCTCAGTTGGGAGAGCGTTAGACTGAAGAAAGGACTTGTAACTGATTGTAGGTATGAAGAAATTTCTTAAGTAGTTTCTTCTTAAGTTTGAATAGAGATTATTCCTAGAATCTTGCTTTTCTGTCATTGGAAAAGTTCAAAAACTTCCTACTATAAAGAGGGCTGTCACATCTACAGTGTTTCAAAGGCTAGTCTTGAGGCCCTTTGGAACCCTATCTCTTGAGGGAATGTGTGACATTTTAAACTCTGAGCTAATGCAGGGTCGTTACCTCTTGCATGACAGCTGGTTGGAAGCTGCCCAAGAGCTGCTGGTCCTGACAGGTGGACTGGTGATTCCCCACCCCAAACCAATAGCGACAAATTTAAACTATCTATGGCACTCTTGTTCTCTTTCTGCTCATCTTTCATTATTGTACTACTGCTTTAACCTAGCTTATTTCTTGCCCTGTCTCCATGATTTGAGTAAATTCCCATTTCAATTCTTCAATACCTTAATTTTAAGTCTTTTTTTTTTTTTTTTTTTGGGTGCTGGGGATCGAACCCAGGGCCTTGTGCTTACAAAGCAAGCACTCTGCCAACCGAGCTATCTCCCCAGCCCCCAATTTTAAGTCTTTGAAATTCCCTCTCCCCTTTTAATTTTCAAATTTTCAAATTTTATGTATTTGTGTTTTATTTATTTACTTGTGAACCCTGGGATGCTCTACAACTGAGGTATATCCCCTATCCTTTTTATTTTTTATTTTGGGGTAGGGTCTCTCTAAATCATCCAGGCTGGCCTAGAATTTGCAATCTTCCTGCCTCAGCCTCCCAAGAGTTGTTGGGATTACAAGTATGCACCATTGTGGAGGGATTCCCTTTTTATTCTGCTGGATCATACCCAAAATCTCTTCTAAGATCTTGCTTGCAATATTTCTAAGAAGTCTTCCATTCAATCACTCACCATATACTGTGTAGCTAGGCCCTTCATATCAATTTAACCATACTCTGCCATGTTCTTTCAGCATTAAGTACCCATTTTATTTCCCTTTTATACATACTGTATGTTTTACACAGGCTATTCAAGCTATTTCTCTTTATTTTGCCTCCCAATTAAACACTTTTCTTTCATCATCTATCCTGCATTATTGTCCCAATAATAGCAATATAGTACTATAAAGTAATCTGGACTCCCTTGACTCCCACAAAATCCTGTTAATATTACTGCATCCACCTTACAGACATAGAAACTGAGGTTCGGCTAGGCACAGGTGGTGCCTGCCTGTAGTCCCAGCTACCAGGAGGTTGCAAGAGAATTACTTCAGTACAGAAATTCCAGACGAGTCTGGGCAACATCGTAAGAACAGAAAAGGGGAAGAATAAGGAGAAGAGGAAGGGAATGAAATTTAGGGAAGGAAAGAGGGAAGGAGGGAGAGAGGAAAGAAACTAAGGTCCAAAGAGATTACATTTATTATCCCAAAACAAACAGCTTGTAAATAGCAAGGATGAGGGCATCCAAGATCCGAGCTCAAATAACTGTCCTCAATGCAGAATTAATTAATTAATTAAGACCCTATGAGAGGTGCTGGATATTAAGTAAAGTCCTAGAAAAGGAATTGGGAGATTCTGAGGAGAAAGAGAGGGCTCTCAATCAGTAATGCTAACTGGCAAAACCAACACCAGAGGCACATTTGAGGGTCGGTTTTTGTACATTTGTTTAGTCTTTCTTGGTTTTGTTTTGTTTGGAAAAAGGGTTTGGATACTCTAAGTCTTGTGTCATTTCACTCACCTCTCCCAGCCTGGCTCTGTTCAGATCGACTCCTTGGAGGGATCTGCGCCTGGATGCGGAGGCTAAAGGCTGCCCTAGTAGAGGGTGACCTCGGAGGCAGAACGGCAGCCTCGAGTCTGGCCGCTAACGGCGAAAGATTGACGCGGTTGGACCGCGCCATTCCGGAAGCGATAAGGGGCATAAACTTGGCGTCGTCCTTAAAGATGAGTATGAAAAGCGTGGTGAGGGTGACTGCCTTCCTCGGGGGCCCCCTCTTTTCTCTCCGTAATGGCCCACACAGCATTTCTTCCACCGTCTGATTTACTAAGGCAATTCTGTAGGATTCAGAAGCGGGTAAAGTCACTGACTGCAATTACGGTAACTCGGTGGCTATCGCAAATGACTCATTTGCATATAATTTGCGTGTCAATATACTTATGGAAGTACACAATACATCAGTACTTCACTAACTGGGCCACGCCCTCCAGCCCGCCCTGTCAGTTATCCAACTACTTTTTCCTTTTCGGCTTCCTCACTCTAGCAAACGCTATCTTTTAGGTCCACCTCGCAAACATTGGTCCCTCCTCCTACCCGTAAGCTCCTCCCTCCACTCTCTCCTCCCTTCCTCTCTTCCGAATATCTTTTCCCCGCCCCCTTTTATTTTTCTGAACAGGCATGTTCCAGGCAACTCATCCGACTCCTTAGATTACTATAGGATCTGTAGGGTCCTGAGCGTCGGGGAAGCAGGAAAGCAAATACTGGGAGAAGGACTTGGGCTCAGGAGAAGAATCTTACATCGAGACCGGCTGGGGAGTTGTTTGTTTGTTTGTTGGTTGGTTGGTTCTGGTATTGCGGCCCTGTCCAACTTGAGGCAGAGTGAAGGCCCCTTCAGGCAGCGCTGCGGGCAGCCCCGCAGCCGGGGCCTGGTGCAGCCGCCGCGGCCGCTGTCAGGGAAGCGCAGGCGGCCAATGGAACCCAGGAGCTGCCGCTGCTGCTGAGGCGGCGGTGTCGGCAATCCGACCCCGACCGCCTGCACTCCCTCCGCGGGGGTCCTCCGGAGGTAAGCGACTTCTTCCCGAAGAGTCACCTTTGCTCTTTTTGGTGTGGGGGGGTATCCCTTTCCCACCCCACCCTGCCCCGCACAGCCTCCCCCTACCTGGGTTCGACTACTAAACTGCTCTCTCGGTGGCAGCTGCACCCCGAGTTTCTTCTCCACCTTTTCCTCTCAAGCCTGGGGTTTTTCTCTGCTTTTTGGCTTCCTTTTCTGTTTAGCTCCTCCCTCTGCCCTGGGGATTCCCTCCCCCCTTCTTACCCCTATTGCCTCCGTCTCGAAATATTTTTTTAAAGCCATGAGCCCTTTTCACATAAGACCCCTTCCATATTTCTATCCTGGTTTGTTCTTCCTCATCGTCTGTGCTTCTACCCCAGACCTTCTCATGGACCCCGCCTTTATCCTTTTTCTTATTTTACCCCCTCCTTCATGGTCTGTGCAACCTCAGCACAGAGTTCCTATTTTCCTGAGCTAAAGATTGTATCCCTCTCTTCCTCTGCCATTTCTGATTCCATTACCTCACCATCACCTAGTTTCCAAAATTTGCCTATTCCCCTCTCCGTAAGGGATCTCAGGCCTTCGTCATCATTCCCAAAGTACCGTTTACATTCTACTTTTACCTTAGTCCTCGCCCTTTTTATTTAAGATGTTTTTTGGTCCCTCAAGCTGTTTTTACCTTCCCTTTCCCCCTTCTCAATCCCCCAGCCCTCTGCAGGTTTGTTCCTGTAGGAGAGAGAACTGACAGCACCCCTTCCCATTAAGGATTTCCAACTTTGACACCTCCCTCTTGTTTGAAGGATTTTGCTGATCCTTGTGTCATTTGGTTCTGTTTTCCCTGTCCTCTTTATGTGTTCTCTGTCACACTCTTTATCTCCACGTACCACTTATTTCAGGATCAGCTAAACCTTGAACTAAGAAGAAAATGTATTGGGAGGAGGGGGAGCCTCAGCTGTCTCAGGCTTTTCTGAACAGAAGGGTGTTTCTGAAGGATGGAGCAAGTTTTGAAGAAGTCCCTATCAGATTACACTTTGTTGACTACTCAGGAGCAGCCACTAGGAGGGATGAACAGGCCTGCATGGAAACTGAATGAGGTTGTGAGAAATTTTGTTTTGGATTATTTATTTTGGGGCTTGCGTTAAACGGATCACAGAATAGAGTTTCTTCCCACCCCAATCCAGATTTAAGAGGAATCAGTTTCCTGACTTTGGCTTACTAGAATAGTTTTGGTTGATTTCATAAGAGTTCAGGCCTGGGGTGGGGTTGGGGGATAACTGGGAAAAGGAGGATGAGACAATGGAAAAGCTTGTACATTTAGAATCAGAACTCCCGGGTTCAGCATGTGACTTACTCACTTGACTTCCAGAATGGTCTTTTTGAGGAAATGGCCCACTCTACAGGCATCAGTGTGGTTACAGGTTAATAATAGTAGGATGTGGGTTGGGGGAAGAATTAAACTTATCTGTTGACAAAACTTTCTGGGTTCTGAGACAAAGGTATTTATTAGTAGTGGTTTTGTCATCCTGAGAATTTTTCTTCACCTCAATCTTTCTGTTGGATCTTTGTAGTCCATGAGTGTCAGTTTGAAACACAAGCTTCTGACATGTGTTTTATCTGCCTTGCTTTTCCCCCCAGTGCATTAAGTCGCTGATCACACACCCTGTTCCTATCTTACTTGACCCATAATTCCAGATTCTATGGGAAGAAAGAAAGTGTGTTTATGGAAAAGTCCTTTGAGGAAGCTGACTTTGGAAAGAGAACTTGAAGTGAGCTGTTACTTAGGGAACTAGTTGCTGCCTTGTATGCCATGTCTTTCTCTTGACCTGTAATAGTGAGGAGGGCACATGAAGTTACATTCATCTTCTGGCTCTAGGCCCATTTGGAAGTAGTTAGGCCATCTCATCCCACTTCTCCATTTATCCCTTGTAGTTAGCCAGAGTGTAGTCTGTTTATAATCCCTTTTTAAGAGAAACCTCACTCCTTGGAAGCACACTCAACCAGAAATCATATTTCCCCAGGTTTCCCTGCTTCATTCTCAGATGGGTCCACACTTCATGAGAGCATGTTTTCTGAACACCATCAAAGGAACCAGTTGAGATTCTTTGATTTTGGGGAAGAGGTTTCAATAATTGGTATGGGACAAGAGAGAGCCTAGTCCAAGTGTATTTAGGTCTTGGAATGAGGAGGAGAAACAGTTCAGAGAAAGGTGAGCATACAGGTTGCTTTCTTTGCCATCTCTCTGTTTTATCAGGGGCTCCCAGAGCTGGCTTGGGCTGTCTGGCTGGAATCTGCTTATACCTGCTCCATGGCCCTGCACAGAGTTCTCAACCTGATTCAATATTTACTTAACTACCTTGAGACCACTGCCCTCCCTATTCCCTTGCTGTAGCTTGGGAATGCCCTCTCCCCTGATGCCATCACCCTCTACAGCCTTGGGTTAGCATTCACCTGGTTCCTGGTGGGGCATGAACACACTCGTCTTCTTAGTCCTGAGTTTTCTATAGGGAAAATAGAGTGCTTGTTCTCTACCTTTACCTTTGAGATCAAAGAGGAAAGAGGAATTGAAACCTCCTTAAAGGAAGGTTTGAACTGGGAATGGTGGTGCATGTCTGTAATCCCAGCTATTAGAAAGGCTAGGGCAGGAGGATCACAAGTTCAAGGCCAACTTCAGTAACTTTGCAAGACTGTCCCAAAATAAAATTTTAAAAGAGTCTGGGTATAGCTCAGTGATAGAGCAATCCTGGCTTCAATCTCCCCAGTACCACAAAAAAAAAAGAAGAAGAAGAAGAAAAATTTGAGTTGTACCTTAAGACATAAGGAACTTCTCAACACCAGAATAGGGAGCCTAGGGTGATATGAATAGGTGGAAGAGCAACCTATTTTTAAAAAATTATTTTTAAAGGAATGCATGCACATGGTAATAAATCCAATGGTACTATAAGAGTTTGTGATGAAAACCACAAACTTCCCTTCATAGTCCACTTCCCTTCATCCCTACTCCTGCTCCCTTGGAATTAAACTTCTTTAGTTATCTTGGTGTTTAGTTCTGAAACTTATCACCATAGCTTTAAATAACATGCTTGTGCCTGTTTCTTGACTCATAAATTACTGCAAAAGAGGTTTTAACCTTAGAGGATTTATACCTCTTGTTCATGTAATTATGCCATTATTTTTATTTCTTCTATTTGACTCTTGTTTAACATTTTAAATAATATATTTGAACCTTTCTTTTCCATTATTTTTTTTCCCCATGGTGCTAGGAATCAAATATAGGACCTTCCTCATGTAAGGCAAATGTTCTGCCACTGAGCTACACCCCCCAGCCCTCTTTCCATTAACTGAGTCTCTCTTAATTATCCACCTTATAGGATGAAAATATTGGTTCCTTTACCCTTTGTTCCACCTTTCATGATTCATCTTAAAGGATCTTTTGGAAAGGGAAATTGAGTTTGCCTGCCTGCTTAAAGGCAGAGTACTAGATCAAATGATCTCTTAAAGGCCATTCTGTGACATCAGGATTGATATGAACCAATCCATAGTTATCTGGTTCATGGAAAAAAAGTTGACCAGGGGGATTGTGATTAGCTGGGTGAGGGATTGATTTGGGTCTCCTTACCATCCTGTCCTTCCAGAGACCAATCTAGTAAGTCCCTTATAGGAGGCCAGTGAATGGTTGTTTGCCTGTAATATTTTGAGGTGATAGGAAGCAAGAGCCAGGTTAAGTGATCATCGCCTCCAGAATCCTTGGCAGCTCCCAGTGCTGAGGCACATACCTGTAATCCCAGTGACCTGGGCGGCTGAGGCAGGAAAATTACAACTTCTAGGCTAGCCTCAGCGACTCAGTGAAACCCTGTTTGAATTAAAATAAAAATAGTAGTAGTTTAGTGATAAAGTGTTCCTGTGTCAGTCCTCAGTCCAAAAAAAAAAAAAAAAAAAAAAAAAGAAATACCGAAAACCAGACTCCTTTGCAGACATGCTTAACTTCTCAATCCCATGGTCCATTAGAACACATGTGTACACCTTCTCTATCCTCTTCAGCCACTGCTCTTCCCTGCCTTGCCCTAACTTGTAACAACCCTGTATGCTCAACTTTGATTCCCCTACTTTGCCCAGATGGGAGCTGTGTAGCCCAATTAATTGTTAGTGCTCCCACCTCTCCCACCCACATTTCCTAGGAACTGCCTGCCAGGCTGGAGCAGAGGAGGCCTCCTCTTTTTCCCTTGTAGTCTAGTTAAAAGGAAAGTTTAGGCTTCTGGTATAAATATAGGACTTGTTCTTCCTTTTCTTTTGCATTCTAGTCCTTTGATTTTTCTTTAAATGATTAGCCATTAAGGGCATATTTTCTTTGTATTTGAAAATGAATAAATTTATATTGAGGACCATATCTGGATTTAGGTTTTGGACAATCCTTTTCCTATTTTTATTGTCTATATTGTCAAAATAATCTAATCCTGTTTCCCTCCAACATTCCTTTCCCATGACTTGCTTCAGGTGCAGGCAGTCCCTGAGTTCCTGAGATCCAGGAGAGGCCCAGGTCCAGTTTGCTGGTTTCTAGTGGCAGAGCTGCTTATATAGGACAGGAGTCTGATTTTCTTGTACCTTTTGACATCATTGGTTCCCTGGGGAGGAAAGGAGGATAGAGGAATCTGTTCACTGGGAAAGTCCTAGCTGAGCCCTAGGAATTTTTCTTCTTTTGTTATGGGATAAAAGAGGTGATTGTATTCTTACCTGCTTTCCTATGCCAGTAGTAATCCCAGTAGTAATTAATTGGAGCAGGAATCTGCTTAATTTCTTAGGTCTAAGACACTGTATGTGACCAAATCTGTTAACCTCATTTCCCTTGAAAGTTTGGGGTTTTGTTTGTTCGTTGTTTTTGCTGAGCTAAGATTTGAACCCAGGGCCTTGTTCATGCCAGGCAAGTGTTCTGTAACAAAGCTACATTCCCAGCTGCCCTTTAAAGTTTAGAAAAGGGAGTGCTAGGGATATAGCTCAGTTGGTAGAGCGCTTGCCTCGCATGCACAAGGCCCTACATTCAATTCCCAGCACCTAATTTTCTAAAAATTAGAAAAGGGGACTTTAGGAGCTTTTAGTGACTTGAAAGTCTCTAGAGAAAAAGGGATGCATGCACCAATCATAGACATATTAAGAAGAAGAGTTATTTGTACAGTGTGATTGAGGCCACCATGCAAGTCTCTTAAGCAGATCTGAAAAAGGACTGAATTAAACTGACCCTCTGATGAGAGTGCCCTACAAAGGTTTAGCAGGGAATGAGTAAAGCTTCTTTCTTATTATTATTCCTGTGCAACCAATCGTTGCAAGTAGAGACAGATCCACATAGGCAACCATGCTGGTTCTACAACTCAGGGCACTGCCTAATTTGGGGAGAGGGCATAGTGAAAAAGTTGCTACCTTCTTACCAATACTAAACTCAAACTGCATCAGGGAAATTAAATACAGACTTGAAAGACAGACTTGCATGACAGACTTGGAAGAATGATGAATGAAAGTAGCCTTTTTTGTTGATCTCTGAGAACAGAAGAGTTCCCCATCTGTCTTTCTACAAAACTTCAGGAAACTGGATTGTATGATACTGGGCAGATGAAAGCAACCTTGACACTTAACATTTCAGAGGTGCAATAAAAGGCCCTGGAACATGGTGGTCGAAAATAGGGCATCCCCGAATGCCTAGAGAATCTATATGCTGAGCACCTTTTTTCCACCCACCCAAAGTACAGGTACCCAGGCTCATAGGATCAAAAATGATGTCATTAGGAAATTACCTGCATTGCAGCTCTACAAAAGCTACTTCCCTCTTGTTTGTGCTCTTAAGTATGTCTTAGTTTCAGCCTATTTGCATTTTTGCAAAGAGGATTCTGAATTCATTGTTGGCTAGAGCCAGATTCTAGAGACAGGTCGATCTGACAAAATTTCCTTCAGTTCTGCATTGATTCTCTTGGTCTGGATTTGGTGAATCTCTGAAGAATTTCTCTTGGAACGTAGTAGCTTTGTCAGTGGTATTCTCTAACCAATCTTAGTTACAATTTCTTTTCTTCTCTGTTCTTTAGAAGTTCTAGACCCATGAGTCCCAACCTAATTTCTTATTCCTTCTTATAGTCAGCCCTCCAATTCTTGGTGTATATGTATAATAGTGGGGAAAGTAGTGTTGGGGTAGGAGAAGGCTATCATAAATGTCTTAGAAGAGTTTTAAACAACTAATATTCTAATTCACTTTTCCTACAAAAATAATATATGTGCAAAGACACACACATTATTTACTAACCTTTCAGGTGGTTAAGATTCAACTGTCATTTATTGAGTACTACCATGTGCCAAGGACTGTGCTAGAACCTTTCATACACATTAATTTATTTCTTCCACATGGCAACAATGAGAAGTAAGTTTTTGTTTTTTTTCCCCCAATTTGCAGTTGAGGAAACTGAAACTCAGAAGATACGTGACTTACATAAGTTTGTACATCTCATAAAGGCAGAGTGAGAATTTGAACCCCAGCCTGTTTGCCTCCAAGCCCAGGGTTCTTTCCACTGTACTTCAGCTGCCACAGTGCTGGAGAAAGGGTATGATGTTATGAACTCAGATGAGCAAAGAAATGGCACAGCTTCAGCAGGGTTGATGATGGTTGTTTTAGAGCTGTTTTCTTCTAAATGAAGCCTGGCATGGTATTTGCTGGCCCTTATTTCCTGGGAGCTTTGAGTCTAAAAGGGAAGGTAAGAAAGTATCTGTAACTGGAAAAATACATCAAGACTTTAACACTAAATAGAGATGCATAGGACCCATGTGTGGTCTGTCATATGTGTAAGGAAATACAATTTAAAGAGGGGAAGAAAAAGGTAATTGCAGCATTTGAAGAGGGACACAAGAAGAGGAAGAGGATAGAAAAACATTGGGAGAATTAAGAACAAGGAGTAAGGCTCAAATTGCTACCCAGTTTACCTGAGGAATTTGTAAGCCTGTGTGAACACAACACATATAAAGCAACATTTCACAAGTACAGGCTAAGAAGTGAGGCTAAGCTGAGTAACTAAGTGCAGAAGGAATGAGGAACAACACAGTGATCAGAAGTGGAGATAGTGAAGGAAAGCTTCCTGGGAGATGACTGTTTTGAAGATGATTTTGAAGATGATTTTGAAGGAGTCCAGGAAGACAGATAGACGAGGTGCCTGGGAAGGTTTCATGGTGAAGGGAAGACCTGAGAATGGCACCACTAACCAGTGTGTATATGTCTCACTTTCTTTTCCTTTCTCCCTCCCTCCTGTAGCTTGGAAGCTTGAAGTCTGACTGTAGCCATGGGAGACACGGTAGTGGAACCTGCCCCCCTGAATCCAACTTCCGAGCCTACTCCTCCTGGCCCTCCAGGGAATAATGGGGGCTCCTTGCTAAGCGTCATCACAGAGGGAGTCGGGGAACTATCAGTGATTGACCCTGAGGTAGCCCAGAAGGCCTGCCAGGAGGTGCTGGAGAAAGTCAAGCTTTTGCATGGAGGCATGGCCGTCTCTAGTAGAGGCACCCCACTGGAATTGGTCAATGGGGATGGTGTGGACAGTGAGATCCGTTGCCTAGATGACCCATCTTCCCAGATCAGAGAGGAGGAAGATGAGATGGGGGCTACTGTGACCTCAAGCACAACCAAAGGAGCAAGAAGGCGGCGGCAGAACAACTCGGCCAAACAATCTTGGCTGCTGAGACTGTTTGAGTCAAAACTATTTGACATCTCTATGGCTATTTCATACTTGTATAACTCCAAGGAACCTGGAGTGCAAGCCTATATTGGCAACCGGCTCTTCTGCTTTCGCAATGAGGATGTGGACTTCTATCTGCCCCAGTTGCTTAACATGTACATCCACATGGATGAGGATGTGGGTGATGCCATTAAGCCCTATATCGTCCACCGTTGCCGCCAGAGCATTAACTTTTCCCTCCAGTGTGCCCTGTTGCTTGGGGCTTACTCTTCAGACATGCACATTTCCACTCAACGACACTCCCGTGGGACCAAGTTACGGAAGCTGATCCTCTCAGATGAGCTGAAGCCAGCTCACCGAAAGAGGGAACTTCCCTCCTTGAGTCCAGCCCCTGATACAGGGCTGTCTCCCTCCAAAAGGACTCACCAGCGCTCTAAGTCAGATGCCACCGCCAGCATAAGTCTCAGCAGCAACCTGAAACGAACAGCTAGCAACCCTAAAGTGGAGAATGAGGATGAGGTAAAATTGTGGGGAGGTACAGAAAGGCGAGTTGGCAGAGGGTTGCATGGAGACAGGATGTCTTATATAGGGTAACTCTGTCCTTTCTGTCCTTCCATCTGTTTCATTTCACTGATAAAAGCATGGAATGTTAGAATGGAAAAAGGTCTTAGAATTCATGTATTCCAAATGACTCATTTTACAGAGGAACTCAGAGATTAAGTGACTTGCCTCAGGTCATATAGCTAATAGCAAGGCTCCTAACTGTCCAGAGTTGTCTTTACTAAACTGTACTGCTATTCCATTAACTACATATTCACTGGTAAAGACCCTCTCCACCCTGACTTGAGACCTGAAGTGCTACCAGAGCCTCTCAGAGCAGCACTCATAGGGAAGGAAAAGGGGCTGTGGCCTTTGTGTGTGCTGGGGGAGGGAGGTGTTAAATAGAACATCAGCTTCATTCTCCTGGTCACTTCTTTTCATAATCCCTCTCCCCCACCCCTGAAGATCCTGTTTTTTATTGAGAACATAGAATAAGTTTTGTTCTGAATCACTGAGGCATTTGCAGAATGTTCTCTTCTCTGACTTTCCTTGGAAGAAGAGGAAGCCCCAGTAGCAGTTGGGGATGTGCACTACAGAACAGGAGGAGATGAGCACATCAGTAGGATATAGTCACCCTTCATTCCACATCTGGACAGATAACAAGGGAAAGTTGCCCAGTGGACAACCAAGTTCAGTGACCTGGTGTCCCAGCTAGACAATGGTGCCCCAGTCTTCCTCTCTGATTTGCCATTGGCTGGGCTCCCATTCTGGCTGCCAGCCCAGCCTAGAAAAGAAGGGAGGAAAAAAATGAGGAATTTGCACTGTTGGAAAATGTGTATGGCCATGGTCCTGGCATCTGCCTCTGTGGAGCATAACCCACCCACATTTTCAATACAATGGGGTTTCTTTCAAGTAGTGGGAGGTTGCAGTGATCAGGGAAGAGAAAAGCAAGAAGGAGGGGAGACTACAGAGTCTGCTGTCTCTAAAAATGTGGTATTTTATCAAGATAATTTAATAATAGTAAAGCTAAAAGTGCTAACATTTATTGAGTACTTATGTAGCAGGCATAATGTCAGATTTTTTACATTTAATCCTCACAACCACCCTAACAGACATATATTATTTTACCAGTGAAGAGACTAAGGCTTAGAGAGATTGAATGATTTGCCTAATGTCTCAACTGGTGAATGTCAGACCAGGACCCAAATCACAGCTTGTGCTCATAATCACTCTGCTGAGCTGCCTTGGTTATTGCTCAGCATCTTCTTCCTCAGGTCTCAGCTTCAGAGGCCATTGGGGAAGAAGGGCCTGTGCTGTGGCCTCCTATACTTCCACATCTGTACACAGACAAAGCCCAAACTATTCTCAGGCCAGAATGAACCATTTTCATTTTTGCTTGAGCTTGGCAGCAGAATTCAGGGTCCATGAAGGAAGGTTGTTGCAGAGCAAGAAGAATCATCTAGATTCTGGTGAAACTAAGGACATGAAGGGTTTGAGAGCTGCCTCTTCTTGGGGTCCATCCTGTGGTAGTATGGGTATGAGCAGCAGAAATGAATTCGTTGGTACCTCTTGTCAGTCTTGGCTTTTTTCTGTATCCATTTTATGGTCCTCATCTTAGGACCAGAAAAAACTGAAGCCTTAAGGCTTGTCCCCTGCACTGGTCCTGAGTCCTTCTTCCTTGCATCTAACTTCTGCTCTAAAATGATGGATGGCTCTGAAAGGCAGGTATTCTGTGAGTGCTTAAATCTCTAGGGGGGTTCTCCAGCTGCCATTCTTCCTAACCTGGCTTCTTAGCTTGGGTTACTAGATCCAGGAAAGGAAGGAGATAACATGTTCCCAGGCTCTCCTGGGTTATCATTATCTGATGCTGGCAGAATGAGACACCTATTTACTGTGACTCCTTAGGAAATATGAGAGCAAGAAAGAGAGAACATAAATGTAAATATTGCTAGGTTTCTAAGCATTGGGCAAGTCTTCAGCACAGGGGTTTCTTCTAACCCTTTTGATATTTTGAGGATATGTCTATCAAGACCTTTGTTCCCCAGATACCAAGGAAAATTATTTTCCTTCTTCTATTCTTCCTCCTCCCCTGTCATGCAACTTTCAATTATTCAACAACTAGTTACTAATCTTGTACACCATGCAAAGCCCTGTTCAAAAGTCAGCAAAGAGTAGAGGATAAAATGCCGTTTTTTCCTCTAGGAATTATAGATTATATGAACACCCCAGTATCTAAGGAAACTGCTTAGTTTGTGATTCTTGAAAGTTGTTGTCTGTGCATAAGCAGGAAGTAGACACCTTACTGAAATGAAGCACAGAATTTTCTAAGTGCTGCCCAGAGACATTCTAGAAGGAGAATCTCTACATGGGCCCTGACACTCTGCTCCCAGTCTCTGCTTTCCTTTTTTTTTTTTTGTACTGGGGATTTAATCTAGGGAGGGATGCTTTAGCACTGAGGTCCATTCCCAGGCCTTTTTTATTTTTTGTTTTGTGACAGGGTCTCAGTAACTTAGGACCTTGCTGGGATTGACTTTGAATTTGTGATTCTCCTGCCTCAGCCTCCCAAATTGCTGGGATTACAGGTGTGTGCCACTGTGCTCAGCAATGCTTTCCTTTTGATTTTTGGATTTAATCCCATCTCCTTTAATAAAGAAGTGCCAGAGGGTGAGGTGGTGTCTCAGGGAGGAAGCTCTAGTTTTCTCCTGTCTGTGGTCTCCTTGCAGAGCTCTTTGCCCAGATCTCACTGAAGGTTCCATTCTCTCTTTATGAGGAATTCTTTATACTCCTCACAGAGAACTCTAGCACACAATTCTCCCATCTCCCACCAAACCCACCCCTTCAAAGCAGTTTTTATTAACCTCCTCAGTGAACCCTGCTCAGACAGATTTCCTTCCCATTTGTGATCAAACGTTAAATATTCTGGCATAGAGTGAGGCACATAGAGCAGAGAGTGATTTGGGTACTAACCCTAACCCCTACCCGGTCCTACATAATGACACTCTAAGTAGATCAGCTTCGTCTTTTCAGGACTGCAACCTTTGTACACAGAAATTTGCTGGTTGTCATACTGGAAGCCCAGTGGGCCTTCCAGCCTGATAGATGTGATGTCAGCTTCTTGGCCTGAGCTTTACTCCCTGGAACTGACTCAGTGTGAATGACTCAAGCCCAGGAGTAGGAAGAAAGCAGGTCATGATATACCTCCCTTCCCCCAAGGCTATTAATGAGTCTGTTGGGACCTGTCTGTGAGAGAATCAGCTGGAGTGTTCATGGAACCAGTATCCTGCCTGCTGTCCCTTCCCCAGCCAGTTCATGGGTAGAAATTGAGCCATTCTGGCATTCTCACTGCCTCAATTCTCCCTCCCGCTTTTACCACAGTGGAAGAGTTGTGGCCTCAGGGGAGCGTGTCCAAGTGTGACTTCTCCCTTAAAGTCTTCTTCAAGGCAAGACCTGCCCATAGGATCTCCTGCTAGAGTAGAACTAAGTTGTGGAGTTAAGTCAATGCCTGAAATGCTAATTGCAGAGTAGAAAAGCTCCATGTCCACGCCCTCCTACCCTGAGAGCTCCCAGGATTTTGCCTCCTAAGTCCAGGCCCCTCCCCACTTGCATGTTTGCACACGGTGTGCCACCTGCTCCTTGCCTTGGTAGACCTTGTTGAATAGAACCCAAGAAAACTCTGTGTATCTGAACTGCGGAATGAGAGTTTGACCACCATTCCTGTCCACTGTTTTGTTCATAGACAGCAATAAGACACAGGAATGGGGAGATGTTTAGATTATTCCCCCTAACTAGAACTCAGACAGGTACTGTCCCAGCTAATCAGCTTTCTCAGATGGATTTCACTAGTACCTAACTCTCGAACTTGAGTCAAAAATTTGTAATATATTGAGTGTCAAGTGCAATAACCTGATAATAAGCCTAAAGACATTTGATAATAGACTCACTTGTCCTCCACTTCCACCAGCCTCCAGCCCAGAGATTTCAGGTTCACGAGTCTGGGATGACTTTGGGTTCAAAGTTGTTATTAGACTTCCCAGGGTAATAATGATTCTGATTGAAGAGGAGGTACATACACACATTCCCTGAGATTTCCAAGAAGCTGGAGAAACATGGGGTTTCCAGTGTGGAGGTCATGCAGTGTATCGAATCCAGTCTCTTTGGGGATCCCCACAGAGAAGGGGGCAGTTGAGAACATGTACATGGGTAGAGAGAAACATCAGGGAAAGTTGGCAGTGCAATTTCTCACCTGGGGACCCAGCTTTAGGCTTTTATCCTAAAAAAAAGATTAATTCAGGCAGATGCAGTCGTGCACACCTATAATCCCAGTAATCAGGAGGCTGAGGCGGGAGGATCACAAGTTCAAAGGCATCATCAGCAATTTAGTGAGGCCCTAAGCAACTTATTGAGACCCTGTCTCAAAATGAAAAATACAAGGTCTGGGGATGTAGCTTAGTAGTTCAGTGCCCCTAGGTTCAATCCCAGGTATCAAAAAAAGAAAAAATAAATAAAAAGAGAAAGATTCATTCAGGCAAGAATAGAAGGGAACAAGTTGGGTGCAGTGATGCACACTTAAAAACCCAGTTCCTAGGAGGCAGAGGCAGGAGGATCACAAGTTGAGGTCAGCCTTGGCAGCTTAGTGAGACCCTGTCTCAGAATAAAAAGGGACAGGGATGTAGCTCAGTGGTAAAGCACCCCTAGGTTAAGTCCCCAATACCACCCTTCCCCCACCAAAAAAATAAAAAATAAAAAGGAATATAGTGAAAAACACACACTGCCTTGTTTCTTCAGCCCTTCTGACCTCAAGTTCTGAGCTGGCCTTCTAGTGTCTCCCACAAGTGTCTAGAATCTGGGCAAGTGGCATTTCTGGGTTGTCTCTTGTTCATTAAAGCAGAAAGGTAGAGCTGCACAAGAGGAGCAGTTATGATCCAGGTTGGAGCTAAATTCTTTGCCTTTGTCTCTCTCCCTTCCCTCCCTGCCCCCTCTTTGTCCCTTTGCCCTCTGGCCCTTTCCCAGGAGTTCTCCTCCAGCACCGAGAGTATTGATAATTCATTCAGTTCCGTAAGTGGGGCCAGGCTGGGACTGGGTGGCAGGCTCCCCCCATGGCCGCATTTCCTCTCCGTCCCAAGTCTTCAGAGCCCCCCAGGCCAAGACTGGAGTTCAAAGGCCCCTTTAATTGCTGGAACTTCTCCCTCTCAGACCTGAAGAAGTCTCTGACTTTTGCTGCCAATGCCCAGAGCCCAGACTAAGATAAGCTCAGTTGCTTCTCTCAGAGACAACTGGAATACTGTGCTCGTCTATCCCTAGCTCCTGGGTCTCTGGAGCAAACAGCTGGGAGAGAGGTAGAATTTACTTCTGGATTACAGCCAAGAACTGCTTGACAGAAACCTCAGGATCCCATTTCTCCCACCCAGAACCCTTTCCCCATGGCTTCTGCCATCCAGACCATCAAATATTTATTCAGCATTCTAAATGCTAGGCCCCGTGCTGGGTGAGTCAACTCCTAAAGCAAACAGGACTTGGCCTAAAGGAAAGTTTTACCTCCCCATAGCTGCGCTTTTCTTTTTTAATTTCAACCACCTTTCTTCCAGGTCGGAATTCTTCCCTTTTCCCAGCTCACTGCCCAGGATGTTCCTTAATCCCCATTCTCCTTTCTTGTTCCCTCTGGACTAACCCCTGACCCTCTGGTCCCACAGGGTCTTGGACCTTGTTGCTGGGCAAAGACGTGAGAGGAAATGCTGGACCCTCTGGGAGTTTGGATGATTTTTTTACATTTTATTTTCTATTTGTCTACCCAATCAGTTTTCTATGTTCTGTGCCAATCCCCTTTCAACCATGATTCCTATCTCCTCCCATGTGGCAGAGCCTCTCTCAGGAGGACTGGGGTCAAATTTGCTCATGTAACTTAGGGGCCCCCAACTCAAATGTGATTTTAGGATGGGAAGGAATCCTGCTTTTTCTAATCTGAGATGACTTTAAATTGGTCAGGTGGAGAATCCTTGGGTCAGTGACCACTTGCCACCTGAGTGGATGGTTTAGGGGATCAGGATGAAGGAGTGAGTCTTCAGACTTCTTCTTTTCTTTCTCTATTAAGCCCCCAGAATATTTCTAGGGGCCATAGAAACCCAACTTTCTTGTCTTCCTTCTGTCTCTTTTTAACCTTGCCCCTAAAGCATTCCTGTCCGACTTCAGTATCCTGTTACGTTACCATGTGGTGCCGCAAGCCAGCCCACCTCCTCCCATCATGGGGTAGAGGCTAAGAAATGTACCCTGGCTGTTGCACATGCACAGGCATACCCAATACGGCCCAGTTTTCAAAAGAAGCTCTTTTTTTGCAGTGTGAGGGAGTAAGGGTAGAAATTCTCAATCAGGAAACTAAGCAAGACACACTCAGAAAGGGAGAGAAAAACCTGGTGAGTGAAATACCGTTCCCTATAAGAGGAGGAGATATTGTCCTTATCTAGCTGAGGAGAGCTGGACTGGGGAATTGGGTGGCTATCTTAATAAAATGTACCTTATAGTAGAAGAACTTAGACTGGGAACAGAGCCCTTCTTTATGTGCAGCTGAAGTTCATCTTTTTCCCCATCCCACCTTACTCCCCAGACTACTTTGCCCTTTATGGGGATGACTAATGTGCTCAGCATGAGGAACCAAGCTCACAGCAGGGTACTAATATGGGAAACCTAGTTGCTGAGAGGTAGGGGAAGAGGATCCAGGGAGCAATCACTAAAGACAGGCCTTCAGGGCCATCTTTGAGGACATAAAAAAAGAGCTATTACTTTCTCTATCCACCTACACACACCTCCCTTCCTCTGCTTTTTTTTTTTCTTTTAAGTTGTAGATGGACACGATACCTTTATTTTATTTACTTATTTTTATTTAGTGCTGAGGATCAAACTCAGTGCCTCACCCGTGCTAGGCAAGTGCTCTACCACTGAGCTACAACCCCAGCTCCCCTCCATCTGCTTTTTCTTTTCCTATTGTTGTGCCCTCATTAATGCAAATTTGCTCATCCTCTTCTCATTCCCTGCATGGCATTGATCCCTTGTAAGAGATTGTGGGGTGAACAGGGTGTGGGGATGCCATGGAAAGCAACAGAAGTCATTTGGATGACTTTGAAAAGAGAAATATTGACTTGAAGGTCCCTTCCTTACCCTTGTGGGCCCCAGCAGAGCCCCTCCAAGCTCCCTTGCCTAGCCTGTGGGCCTTGGTAGAGCCCCACAGCCGAGATCCAGCCAAAGGGTCCAGATGGGGAGAGGCACAGCTCTGTTCTTGAGTAAAGCACTTCTTGATGTAAGCAGCTCTTCTATCTGGGGCCCTGACTGACCTCCAGATGTCCCCTGCCTATTTATCCTAAAACCTTGAGACAGTACTTGAGGGACTCAAGTCTAAAAGGAGGGGTACATCCCAATAACCTGGACTCCTGGCCCCCTATACCTTCAAGAAGTAGCACATAGAAATGGAATGTGCTGGCTGTTCTCAGTTCAAGCAGAGACAGGTGGGGTAAAATCTCCTACCATCGCCAAAAGATAGCTTTCTTCGTAGGATTCTCCAAATGCTGGGGTCCCTGGCCTATATGGCCAGGATAGATTGAGCGGGTGGGCCACTTTTTTCTATGGTTTGTTCACCATCTTTTATTTCATCCCACCCACCTTTAGCCTGTCCGACTGGCCCCTGAGCGAGAATTCATCAAGTCCCTAATGGCAATTGGCAAACGACTGGCCACCCTCCCCACCAAAGAGCAGAAAACACAGCGGCTGATCTCAGAGCTCTCCCTGCTCAACCATAAGCTCCCTGCCCGAGTCTGGTTGCCCACTGCTGGCTTTGACCACCACGTGGTCCGTGTGCCTCACACACAGGCTGTTGTCCTCAACTCCAAGGACAAGGTAGGTGGACTGTGGCCCAAACCCTAACCCTGATCTGACTTTCCTCCCATGATTGTTCAGAGTTTGTGTGTATGCACAGGGATTCCCCTAACAACATCTTGTCACCTTTCATAGTTTATAATTGCACTTGTCAACCACGATTTTACTTCAGTGCTGCAGTGATCCTGTGAGCCCTCCTGTCCCGCTTCTTAGACTTTGCTTTTCTGGATCAAAGAAGCCTGATGTTTTCTGCTCACCTCTTGCTGAATTTTAGAATTGCTCTCCACCCACTCCTTATAGTCATTTTGGTAGCTCTTCTCCAGCCCTCCTATAACTTCAGGCTGTCTGGATACAGCAATCACAATGGTAGCAAAGTATTTTGTTTCTAAGACCTTTTCTGATCAGAGTGGGCAGGGAGGAGAGAAGGATGCCCAGTTCATATTGGAGAAAATTAGCTGATTTTGTGGATTGAAATTGGTACTCATGGTTCAGATTCTTCTTTGAGAGGAAGTATCAAAGATCAGAACTCAGGGGGCTGGGGAGATAGCTCAGTGGGTAGAGTGCTTGCCTTATAAGCACAAGGCCCTGGGTTCGATCCCCAACACCCAAAAAAAAAAAAAAAAAAAAAAAAAAAAGATCAGAACTCTCCTTGGGACAGTGCCTGTCTTCACCACAGCAGCTCCCTTGGCCCTGTCTTTAGGACAAGCCCATGGAGGCCTTTAGGTTTCTCTTATAAGCTGTAGCTTAGAGAAGCCCAACTGAAAAATTTAAAAGACTTGTGTGCTCTCTCACCCAGATTCTTTATATAGGTAATTATATGACAAGTTCCTGCCCTAAAAATATTAAGGGATTGTTGAATGCAGGTTGGGGCGAGGCAGGGAAACGGGAAGAACACAGTGTTAACAGTGTTGAGATTTGGAAGATAGTGGTGGAGGTAAGCTGCGAATACTGTCCTCACTCCTCACATCAGGCTCCTTACCTGATCTACGTGGAAGTCCTTGAATGTGAAAACTTCGACACCACCAGTGTCCCTGCCCGAATCCCTGAGAATCGAATTCGGAGCACACGGTCTGTAGAAAACCTGCCTGAATGTGGCATCACCCACGAGCAACGGGCTGGCAGCTTCAGCACTGTGCCCAACTATGACAATGACGACGAAGCCTGGTCGGTGGATGACATAGGCGAGCTGCAGGTGGAGGTGAGGGAGCTCCAAGGAGGTAATACTAGGGCACAGCACCTGTTCTCCACAAGCTTCAATATATTTGAGACAAGATAACATACCCCCAGCAGGTGAGGCATGTGCCCAAATGTGGCGTGAGCAGTGAGCAGTAAGAGGGAAATGCTGTGAGCAGCTGGTCTGGATGGTATTCAAGTGGAGCTTATTCTTCCATGGAAGAAATTCAAGTTAATGTAATGAGGAAAATTTAATGATAATATTTACTGAACACCTGCTCTATAAAGTTGTCTTAGGATAGCAAGAGTAGTAAGTCCTACATTCTTTCATTCCAGACTTAAGTGTTGTGTGCTAGTAAACAAGATTTGGCCCCTACCTGCAAGGAGTTTATGAACTAATAAGGGAAAGAACAAGACTAGTAGGCAGGTAGTTATAGTGAGATGTGATCCAGGTTGTGGTGCAGAGGACAGGGTGTTATGAGAGCAACCAGTGGTGGAGGTGGTGCTTACTCCAGACTTTGGGTGGGAGTCAAAAGGTTTCCTGGAGGAAGTAATCTCTCAGCTGAGGCCTGAAGCATGGTAGGGATTAGCTGGACAAAACACTTGGGCAGAGGAAGTACATACAAAGACTAGAAGATAAAAGAGCTTGGCTCATGATAAAAACTAAAGAAAATTTGTGTAGTTATGGATATGTGGGTGTGAGGTGATAAACAGTGAAGAATGAGACTGGAGAGTTGGCTTAGGGTCCTGTCAGTTGTGAAAAGAAACTTTATTCTTGGATTATAAGGAGCAAGAGCAGGATTTTATGTAGAACCATTCTGTAAAAAGACAGAATCTTTGTCTTTGAACTTATAAAGTTAGAGACTGACATTTAAAAAATGTGGTGGCACACACCTGTAATACCAGTGGCTCAGGAGGCTGATGCTGGAGGATCACAAGTTCATGGCCAGTGTTGGCAACTTAGTGAGAGGACATCTCAAAAAATATATATTTTTTTAATTTTAAAAAAGGGATGTTAGTGGGGCTGGGGTTGTGGCTCAGTGGTAGAGCACTTGCCTAGCATGTGTAAGACTCTGAGTTTGATCCTTAGCACCACATAAAAATAAGTAAATAAAATAAAGCCATTGTGTCCATTTACAACTAAAATATATATATATTTGTATGTAGCTTAGTGGTGGAAGACCCCTGGGTTCAATCCCTAGTGCCACAAAAGAAAAAAAGATACATAAGGATTGTGTACTGGGAGACAAATGGAGTAGAGAAGTGCTCTGGTACAAAGAGAGAGGGACTTGATATGGACCCTCAGGTCTGGTGGAGTGTTTTATAGCTAATGAGAAAGGAGAAGATTATATTGGGTAACTTAGATGAAGAAAAAGTCAGAGGAATCTAGTCTGAAAGAGTCTGCTCTGAACCTCAGGGGAACATGCATCCCTAACCATGAGGGGACTCTCAGTCTGAAAGTTCAGGTTTCCATGAGGATCATGGCAATGATTTGCAAACATTAGTGTGTTGAAAATCTGGAGAACTTGTTAAAATTTCAGATTTCCAGATTTCATCCCCAGCAATTCTAATTCAGATTGATGTCGGGGCCTTGTAATCTGTGTTTCAGCAGGCATCTCAGTTTTAATTCTGATGCAGGTATTTCACTTTTTCAGAAACACTGTTACGTGGCCCATGTGAATATCAAGACATCTTGGGGTCCAAGTAGTCAGGGTGACACAGAAGTAAGAGAGACTTTTTCGAGGAGTCTGGAAGGGAGGGGCGAGCACACCATGGCAATGGCAACCAAGCAGGAGGCAAGAGAGGGATCTATGCTTAGCACTTCTGACCAGTGCTCCCCTGCTCTCCCCAGCTCCCTGAAGTGCACACCAACAGCTGTGACAACATCTCCCAGTTCTCTGTGGATAGCATCACCAGCCAGGAAAGCAAGGAGCCTGTGTTCATTGCAGCAGGGGATATCCGGTATGACCAGATCACTTTGCACTCATTTTTTATCCCTCTTCCAGACATTGCCTATCTCTGTCCCCTTCCTCTCTTTAGCACCTGCTGTCAGCCTATCTCTCCCTTTTCTCTCCTTATTCTGTCCTTGTCCTCAGATCACCAAACTTGAGGCAGTGATGGTGCAGGTTAAGACACTGCTTAGGTTACTATAAAAAATTATAATTCAAGAGAATCCCAAGGAGGTGACAGCAGCCAAGAAAGGAATTCAAGCAGTGTTTCTCAAAGTGGGGTCATAGTGACATGCATCACAGTCAGAGGGGAAGGAGGAGACCTTGTTGGAAGTGCAGATTCTGGGATCAGGCCCATTCATTCTGTCAGTCTTGGGGTAGAGGAATGGGAAGAGCCAGGAATTCTTTTTTTTTTTTTTTTTAGTTGTAGATAGACAAGATACCTTTATTTTATTTATTTATTTTTAAGTGGTACTGAGGATCAATGTATGTCTCATACATGTTAGGCAAGTGCTCTACCACTGAGCTACAACCCCAGCCCCCATTCATTTTAACATGATCCCAGACTACCAGGGTAGCAGAACAGTGCTTCTAGTTGTGCTTCCTTCTGTCAGTCTCTCTTGGTCTAGGTTCCTTCTCTGTATATCCAGAATTCAGGAACTATGCAGAGAATGCTAGCACAGAGAGGGGCATCAGGCTCTGGGGTAACTCCTCCAAGCAAATGATGTATTTTCTTCCTGCTAGACGGCGCCTTTCTGAACAGCTGGCTCACACCCCCACAGCCTTCAAGCGAGACCCAGAAGACCCTTCTGCAGTTGCTCTCAAAGAGCCCTGGCAGGAAAAAGTACGGTGAGTAGGGCAGTTTCAAGGCAATTGCTGGTGCTCACTGCACCATCTTTATTGGCCATCAGCCTCAAAAACTCCATCAAACTTTCAGGCAGTCTTGAACCCTCACCCTGGCATCACCCTGCGACACCCTTTCTTTTTCTCTTTACAGGAGGATCAGAGAAGGCTCTCCCTATGGCCATCTCCCCAATTGGCGGCTCCTGTCAGTCATTGTCAAATGTGGGGATGACCTTCGGCAGGAGCTGCTGGCCTTCCAGGTGCTGAAGCAACTGCAGGTAAGGAAAGGAAAGAAGAAAGATAGCCACCTGAGGGACCACATAGGTTGTTCTGCAGGGAGCTTTCCTGGGGACCAGTTTCCAGCCCAAGGGTGCTAAAGTTGGTGTTGGAAAATGCAGCTCCACAGCGGCCTCTGTTGGCTATTTTGGTGAACTGCACCTGCCCTGTTCTGACCCCTGAAAGTTAGGGTTTGTCCTTTAAATCAGAATTTCCCAAATGGTCTGTGGTGGGCAGGTTATAGTGTGCTGAGATATTGATCCCCTGAGCCCCCTGGGTTAGTTCTCAGCAAAGAGTTTCACCTCTTTAATTCAGTTATTTATGTAAATATTTTTATTTTCTAGAGATTTTTTGGACCTAAAATTTTTCCTGTTTTTTTTTTCTTATTATTTGAACTTACATTTATAGTTCCTACTCTCCCTGCTTGTAAGGTGACAGTAATATTTCCTATTCTCTCTGTCATTTCTTGAACTTTGTACCTGTAAGATACCTTTTCCCATATACCTTTTAAGTATAGCTTTCTTTCTATCAGGCCCTAGATTTCCTTTCAAAACTTCCTGGTCCTCAGTAGATCAGTGAGTCTTACTTGATGGCCTCAAAGTCAAGGCCACCAAGGAGAGATGTTTGGGAGAGAGGAATTTTAGCCTTCTCTCCTAGTTTGGAGAAGGATGAGACTCCTAATACCTCTGTGTCTCCTCACAGTCCATTTGGGAACAGGAACGAGTACCCCTTTGGATCAAGCCATACAAGATTCTTGTGATTTCGGCAGACAGTGGCATGATTGAGCCAGTGGTCAATGCTGTGTCCATCCACCAAGTGAAGAAACAGTCCCAGCTCTCGCTACTTGATTACTTCCTACAGGAGCATGGCAGTTATACCACTGAGGCCTTCCTCAGTGCCCAGCGTAATTTTGTGCAAAGTTGTGCTGGCTACTGTTTGGTCTGCTACCTGCTGCAAGTCAAGGACAGGTGTGTGACTTCTGCCCTTCATCCTAGTCTTGCATCAGGGTCTGCTCTGTTCTTTCATATGTAATTCTAAGTTGAAACAATGTATTTTCAGTAGAAACAGATGTATTCATGTGATATTAAGCCAAGGAGCAGACCCACAAGTGCTAGGGTGAAAATAGCATAGGAATGAAGAATTTATGTATGAGAGGAGTCAGGGTTTGAGTGAGCAGGGACTGAAAATATAAGGGAGAATGAAGCTGTGGATAAAGCTGTGGAGGAAATATGTCCCAGGTGAGAAAATATTTCAAGGGAATTAAAACTTGAGTGAGCAGTGACATCAAACAGGTAAGTTGAGGCTAAATTAAAGGATCCTTCATTGTAGCCAGGCACCGTGGCACATGCCTGTAATCCCAGCGGCTCAGGAGGCTGAGGCGGGAGGATGGAGAGTTTAAAGCCAGCCTCAGCAAAACCAAAGCACTAAGCAACTCATTGATCCTCTGTCTCTAAATAAAATACAAAATAGGGCTGGGGATGTGGCTTAGTGGTCAAGTGCCCCCAAGTTCAATCCCTCGTATCCTCCCACCCCCCAAAAAAAGAGAGCCTTCATTATGAGGCTGAAGAGTTTTATATTGTAGGCAGAGTAATGTCATCATCTAGTCTATGTTTAGTAAATGCCCTGTGGCACTGTGGATAAGAGTGGACATAACTGACCCTTTAGCAGCAAAGTGAGAAGTAGGGCCTGGCCTGAGGATAGGGGTAGTGGGTGAGAATAGAAAGGAGAAGGTGGATATGAGGAACATGGAAAAGATGAAGTTGAAACTCCTAGCCACAAGCACTTAGGACCTGCCTTCTCAGAGTGTCTCCAGACAGTGACTTGGGGTCTATGCCCTGAATGCTTCTGTGAGTTGCAACTCTCCCTGGGAATAGAGGAAGAAATGCAGTGGTCTATGCTGCCAGGGCTCCTGGTGACATAGTGGCCTATTAAGATTAGCTAGAGCAGTTTATCAGAAATCTAGCGTCATAGGACCTGCCACAGCCTGACATTCTTACATTTAAACCAGATGAAAACCTTGTTGGACAAGTGTTCCTCATGAGGGAAGTAAGGATTAGGTAGCCTTTAGAACATGTGCTCATTCCGCCCTGCCACCCTACAAATGAACCAACACAAGCTCTGACTTTGACAGCTGCTGGGGAATGTCATTATAAGGAGCTTGGTTGCAAGCTTTAGACTGTGCCTTGAAACATCAGGATTTTGAACCAATGGCCTAGAGAACCTAGGGTTCTGTCCCACCATTGAGTAAATGGGTGGCAGGGAAGCTGCCTATAGTCAGACCTCAGGGCTTTTCTTTAGGAAACTGATATGTTTGGAAAAAGATTGTATCCTTTAAAAGCAGGGGAGGAGGGTGAGAGCAGGCAGCTGGTAAACTGTTCATAATAACTTCAGAAAGAATAGATGCAGGGCTGTTCATGGCGGCCATATCACACCTAAAGCAGGAAGATGGTGGCAACAAAGAAAATGAAAAAAATCACTGAAGTCGATCAACTCTAGGCTCCAGCTTGTTATAAGAAAAGTGGTACTTGGGATGGGGTTGTAGCTCAGTGGTGAAGCACTGGCACATGTAAGGCACTGGGTTCCATTCTCAGCACCACATAATAAATAAATAAATAAATAAATAAATAAATAAATATTAAATATAAAAACACATTAAATAAAGATATTGTATCCATCTACAAAAAAAAATTTTTTTAGAGTGGTACTTGCCAGAGTACAAACAGAGTTTAAAGATGATCAGACAAGGCAAAGCATATTGGTCATCCTCACCAGCTGCCCAGCTTTGAGGAAATCTGAAGTAGAATACTGTACCATCTTGACCAAAACTGGTATCCATCAATACCATGGCAATAATATTAAATTAGGCACAACATGCAGAAACTACTACAGTGTGCACACTGGCTGTCATTGATCCAGATGATTCTGACATCAGTGCAAGCATGCACAGTTTTTCTCTTAATCAACCTTGCCAGAGGTTTTTTGTTTGTTTAAAGAAAAGAATATAGTGAAGCCATGAATGGAATCAGCCACTGGAAAGAGGTGGCAGCAATGAATGGGTCCCCAATCTGGAAGCAGGTTTTAAGATCTATACTTCAAAATGAGTTCCAAGCAGCTTTCCTCCTGGAACCAACTCTGGTAGTTAGTATAGGAGAGAAATTCCTTGGGACCTTAGGCTAGTAAGTTACTTGACTGCTCAGGGCTGTTTCTTTACCTGTAAAGGGAGTAAGACAATTCTCTGGCTTTCAGAATTGTGCAGGTGCTGCTAAATCTTTTTTGCTTTTCCAGAGAAGGACTCAGGTGGGACTTGTTCTCCCTTTTGGTCCTTCCTACTTTGGTCAGTCAGACCAACCCAGAGAAGGTGGCCCTCAGACAGACTATGAGCTCTTAGCCTAACAAAGCTTCTTTTAACAGTGAAGAGGTTGGTTATGCTGAATAGGCTAGGCATCACATGCTTAGCATGTTAATTGTTCTTTCTTCCGGCCATTCTAGTGGGAATCACAAAGACCTGGGATTTATCTCCCTTTAACTCTTTTCCCTCCTATAGCTGGCCTGTAGTACTTGCCTCTTGGGATTTTTTTGGTGCTGGGAATTGATCCCAGAGGTGCTTTTACCCATGACCTTATCCCCAGTCCTTTTCATTTTTATTTTGAGACAGGATCTTGCTACTTAGCTGAGGCTGGCCTCAAACTTATGATCCTCCTGCTTCAACCTCCTAAATCACTGAGATTGTGTGTGCCTGACACCTTTTTATATATATATATATGGAATTTCAGCTTGGGCTGGGGTTGTAGCTCAGTGGCAGAGCCCTTGCCTTGCACGTGTGAGGCACTGGGTTCAATCCTCAGCACCACATGAAAATAAATAAAGATATTGTGTCCATCTATAACTAAAAAATATTAACCAAAAAAAGAATTTCAGCTTTTTAAACTTTATTTTATTTAGTTGTGCCTGACACCCTTTGAGGTTTTTTTAAATAAGTGATTTGAAACTTAACTGCTTGAAGCACACACACTATTCTACACTTGAACTCCACCGAGCCTACTTGCCACTGATTGTTGTTCCCCTCTGATGGGGCTTGATTCTTGCAGTGAGCTAACAGGGATTACAAATAAAATAGGTGAATTGGTTGAGTGGAGGTTTACTACACAACAAAGTACTTGGCCTCTGTGTCAACTGGCTAGAGCCTCACAGACCTTCTTTCCTTGCTTCTGGATTCTCTACTAGATTGGGATCAGTTTGAGCACTAAAAGTGTAATTTCTGGGAAATTGGGATAACCCTAAACTTTTTTTTTTTTTTTTTTTTTTTTGTACTGGGGATTGAACGCAGAGGTGCTTAACCATTGAGTCACATCTCCAGCCCTTTTAATTTATTTTTTAGAGAGGATCTTACTAAGTTGCTGAAGCTGGCTTTGAACTTGTGATCCTCCTGCCTCAACCTCTTGCACTACTGGGATTACATGCGTGTGCCACCATACCCTGCCTAAACTATTTTTATTAAGCTGTTAATAGCAATTTTAGACACCAGCTTTTGTTAGTGATTTTCTCTTTTGACTTCCTTTCTTTTCACTGCTAGTTTTAGATCCTAGGAGATTGGACCCAGAATTATAGGCAGCAAAAAACATGGCAGGGGATGCCCCAGCCTTGTGTCCTGTGTCCAATGGTTGCAATTTTAAAGTTTGGTCTCAGTAAGACTTAACATTAATATGACTCTTCCTCTCCTCTCTTCCTCTTCTTCAGACATAATGGGAACATCCTTTTGGATGCAGAAGGCCACATCATCCACATTGACTTTGGCTTCATCCTGTCCAGTTCACCCCGAAACCTGGGCTTTGAGACGTCAGCCTTTAAGCTGACCACAGAGTTTGTGGACGTGAGTCAGGAAGCAGAGGTGCCTCCAGGGTCACTGTTCTTTCTCTGCCATGGCAGTGGGAGCTGATGGGCTCCCCACCACCCCCAGATTAGGGATGAACAGAACAGAAATGGCAGTAAGTCAGGGTGAGGCAGGATTTCCTGGGAGCTTTCTGCCTTATATGGGAGTAGGGAATAATGGAGTTTGGCATGATTGCCCTGAGAAAGGAAGTAGTAGTTCTGGAAAGCTCATAGGACAGGGATCTCTCCTACCATAATTCTGTGGTGCACACTCTTCTCCCTCCCCAGGTGATGGGTGGCCTGCACGGTGACATGTTCAACTACTACAAGATGCTAATGCTGCAAGGGCTGATTGCTGCTCGGAAACACATGGATAAGGTGGTGCAGATCGTGGAGATCATGCAGCAAGGTGGGGCTGGGGAGAAGCCAGGGGCCGGTGGTACCCTCAGCATTCCCACTCAGGTTAAGGCCCTAGAGCTTAGCACTCTCAGGGAGTTGAGCCCACCTCAAGATTCAGATTGGTTGAGGGGGCGGCGGGAGGTGGTCTTGGTTTCCAGCTCTGGTCCAGTGTCATTTCTCCTTCAGGCATTCCTTCTGACCCTGGCAGAGCTGGGCCTGGGAGGAAGAAGGGGGCTGCAGGAACGTCCTTGGCACCCTCAGGGGAAAAAACAGCCCTATTTATAGCTTCCTGGTCCTTCTAATGTCTCTATCCCTTTACAACTGAGTTTCTCAATCTCCTCTATCCATTGTTCTTCTCTTTACCTACTCAGGAGTTTCCACCATACTTTCCTCTCCATTCTACTTTGAACTGCTTGCCCTGACCTCAGCTCCCCCATGTCAGGCCACCTTCCTTTTCCCACTATTCACCTATCCTGCTCTGAGCTGAATTTCTCCTCTCATCTTTTATCTTCTACCATGTTACTTCCGCATTACCTTGATGTCCATAGTCTTTTGCTGAGTATCCCCTCCTCTCTGAATTCCCCTGGGCCCCAGTCCTTATCCCCCTCCTCGAGGCTCCAGGTGGATACCACATCTAAGCTGCCAGTCTCCTCCTCCCCACCCTTGCCCCTACCCCACAGGTTGTCGCCGTTGCTCAGGAGCATCCCCATCTGGCCCCATGATGACGGTGGCTCAGGTCATCTGTGAGTGTCAGACGTAGCATAGGCAGAGGCTGCAACCAGATAAGTGTGCCCAGCTCAGGGCCCATCCCAAGCTTCTTCCTGGCCTTCCTTTTGGACCCCCAAAGTCTGCTCCCTCAACCCTTTCTATGGCCCTCTCCCATCCTCTGCCCACATACCCTCACCTACAGAGGGGCTTAGAAGCATGGGATGCAGATGAGCTCAAGACAGGACCTCCCACCAGTTCCTTTTCTCTGCACAGAATTGAATCCACAACTTGAGAGATCTCTGGGAGGGAAGGGGCACTTCAGGGATACCTGCCTGTGTACCTGTGGTTGTTATTACTATACCTCCTTCCTATCCATGATCCTCAATCCCCACTGCTTCCCTCCAGGTTCTCAGCTTCCTTGCTTCCATGGTTCCAGTACCATTCGCAACCTCAAAGAGAGGTTCCACATGAGCATGACTGAGGAGCAACTCCAGCTGCTGGTGGAGCAGATGGTGGATGGCAGCATGCGGTCTATCACCACTAAACTCTACGATGGCTTCCAATACCTCACCAATGGCATCATGTGACACCCTCCTTCTTGGGCCTGAGTGGTGGGGGGATCCAGGGTACCTTCCCCTGGGAGAGCCCTTGTCTGAGAAATCATAAACCAGGAAACCCCACCTACCCAACCATCCACCCGAGGGAAATGAAGGCAAGAAATATAAAGGATCATGTGGTAACCGTGAGAGCTTGCCAGGGTGGGAGGAGCTGGCCATGGGGTCCAGACTTGCTGGGGCTTCCAGCCCCTCATTGTGTACTACCATCTGACAGGTTCCAGGACTCACAGCCCTCCAGAGAAAACAGGTGATGAATGCAAGGGGCACCTGGCCTTTCTCCCCCTCACCAGGATCTGAGAGGTTCTTTCCACAGGCTACCCCTTATCTGTTCTGGGTCCCAGGAAGAGGGAAGAATAGGTTCTTGGTACTTAGGACTTGATCCTGTGGTTGGCCTTTGGCCATGCTGCTGCCCAACTCTATATTCTCCCAGGGACTGACCCCTGCCTGAGTTCCCCTTGACAGGAGGGCTCTGTCTTAGGGTCCTGCACTTGCTGAGGTTCCCCATCAGGGGTTGAGAAGGGGAATGACAATCCCTCCAGTTACTGAGGGTATTGGCCTAGCCATGGGGAATTCCTATCCCTGATCCCTTCCTCATACCCAGGGAAACAGCTCTCAATTTTTTATTATTTTTTGTTTGAAATAAAGTCCTTAGTTAGCCATCTGTGTCATTTGAGTTCCCTTTTTGAAGGTAAGAGTAAGCAGATGCCTCAATGTCCAAGATACAAAAGGCACCACACAGAAGTGATGGCTTTCCCCTGTTTTGGTTAACACCACCTCTTTCCAAAGGACACCCCCCATCCCCAAGTTCTGACTCACCCCCTCCCATCAAGTCTAGTGTTCAAGTCACATAAAAAGAGAAGCCTGGATGGGGATTAAACCACAAGCAGTTTTAATGGTCTGGTTTTCTCCCTCCTGTTTCTCCCACTGTTAGTATTATTACTACAAGAATAAAGGATTCCTGAGAGCCTGTCCCCTCCTCTCCCTGGGCTCCCCCCAACAGGACTCATCCCACCAACCCCCTCTGGATTCCTGGGGGGAAAAGACAAGTGAAAGGCACTGCAGGGGTGGGGGCTGGAGTGCCAGGGAGTGTGCAGGGGGTGGGGTTTGCTAGTATGGGCCCAGCCCAGAGGAAGAAATCCTAGTCTGCCTGAAGGAACTATGGAGGGTGTGTCCAGGGCCCCTTTCCCCCATTAGTCCTTTCCTGTGCCTGTCTAGCAGATTTAACCAAAGTCCCATTCTCCCACCCACAGTTGCACACTGGGGATGTGCAGCAGGAGCATAATTAGTGTTGGGTTCAGAAAAGAGGAATGGAAGGCCCACTTGACTAGAGCCCAAGGGCCAAACCCAAAGGAGGGTTGTAAATCACTATAATCCTGAAAAGCTTTCTCCTTGAGGGTTAGGAGAGAAATTGAACAAAATGTATATTAGTTAACTCTCCAGCCCAGGGACCTGGCGGCAGCAGCAGTGAAACCCAGGCTTCCAGGGAAGAGGGAAGTGGCTGGTCAGTCCTAGGCCTGCAGCCTAGTTGTCCCCACTGCCCCCCTGCCGAGCCCTAATGAATGCCATGCCATGTGTGCGGAAATGAGTCTTGAGATTGAGAGGGCTGTCACAGCTCTTACCACAGACCTTACAGGTCAGTGGGCCTCCAGAACCAGGCAGGGGTGAATCTCCACCCTCTGGGTCAGACCGTGATGGAAGAGGGGCCTCCTCCTCCCCATCCCCCAGCCCCAGGACACTGGCTCTACCCACACCCCGTCTCTTCTTGTGACTGATAAAACGGTGTCGGCTCAAGGAGCCAGGGGAGGCAAAGCACAGGCCACAGTCGAGGCACTGCTGGGCACCACCATCCACCCTCAACCCCACCATAAGGCTTTGTTCCACTGAGCCACCACTCCGATAGCGCAGGGGACCATGGCCTCCTAACCCAGGGCCACCCCTGGGGGATTTGGCTGGGGGTGTTGTGCTGTCAGGCTCCTCACTGCACGAGTCAGAAGACTGGCGTCGTTTCCGTCCTGAGCCCTGAAGAAAAGAAGAAAATGGGCCTCACCATCACCCCACTGTCCCCAGCAGCCTTGCCCTGGCTTCACCCTGCAGTCTCCCACTCCCGTGGCCCTAACACAGCAGGCTAGACTTCTGCCTACCTGGGCTCTGGCACCAGGTCCCCGAGCCAGGGTACTCCCTCGGCCAGGGGACTGGTCCCCGAGCTGCAGGCCATGCCGGACCTGGACATGTTTCTCCAGGATCAGGCGGCTACTGAAGGTGCGTTTTCCCTCTGTGCAATACCTGGAAGGGGAAGAGTGAGGGATGGCACCAGGGACACAGACCAAAGGCCAGGGCCTGTGGTTCGGGAGAGGCCATGGCTGCCAGAGCAGTGGGAGGCCTCAACCTTCAGACCTTAGACAAGAAGTAAGCGGGAAGTACCCGAGGGTAATATGCAGGGGTGGGGGTTACCAGGCAGGAGGGAAAGGAATGGGGAGCAAGGGTTTACCTGCATGGGTAAACTCGCTTGATTCCCTCGTGATTGACCCTGACGTGGCGCCTCAGGCTGGGGGCAGAGCAGAAGGAGCGCTCACACAGGCGACAAGGGAACTTTTTCACTGACTGGAAGAGCAGAGGTTGGGAAATTTCAGAGTCAGGTTCCAGGACTCCTTCCCCACTAGCACACAGGCCAATTCCAAAGCTGCCCTTCAGCCCATCTTACCAGGGCCAGTGGTCCTACTCACCTTACCATGTTCCTTCTTCATGTGAGCCACATATTCATCACGTTCAGGGAACCAGGAATGACAAAGGCCACAGGTCCAGCCCCCAGGCCCGCCACCCCCACCCTTGACGCCTTTGCTCCCCAGTTCCCTCCTGGGCCGTTTGGTTGGGCGGGGGGGCTCAGGGGAGCTTGGCAGTTCTTCTTCTTCTGAAGATGACGATGACTCCTCTGTGGCGGGGGCTGCCCCGCCCCTGGACACAGCCAGCTCCTCAGGCTCAGTCTTGGGAGTCAGAAGGGCCCCTCCAGCCCCTTTCCCAGCAATCTCCTCCCCCAAGCGCCCAGACTGATGGGTGTTCTGTAAGAGGGAGACAAGGGGGATGGCTGTTTGTGGGAGAACTTGGCTTTGCAAAAGCTCTCATTTTTCCCCTGCTCCCACTTCCTGAGGGTTATGTGACCCTAGCTCAGGTCAATCCAGCTAAACATCCATTTCCATTCCTTGGCCCTTTGCTCCTGTACCTTGAGATGTTCCAGCATGGTCCTTTTTTGGGCAAAAAGCAGAGGACAAGATGGGCACTTAAAGACACTGACACGCTGAGGAAGCAAGTGCTGGTCAAAGTGTGAGGTGAGGAGGGGCTTGTGAGTGAAGACTGTGTCACACATGGCGCACTTGTAGATCAGCCTGTGGGGGTGGAGGGACAGTGCAGGCATCAGGCAGGGATGGGTGGAGCCCCACCCCCTCCTCCTCATGCTCCCTCCACAGGTCTCACTTGGCTTGCTGCGTGAGGAAGCTAGGATGCTGGGAGTAGAGGTGGGCATGGGCGCTGGGTGCAGACTTGAAGGCCATGGGGCAGATGGGGCACTTGTGGAAAACCTCGCAGTGTGACGCCTGGATGTGGGACTTGATGGAGTTCACACCCCCAAACACCACTGCGCAGCTAGGACACCTTGGGGAGGAAGTGGGAGGTAATATGGTGAGGTGGGAGTATCTCCACGCCCACTCCCCCAACCCATTCATTCTCAAAGCCTGGGTAGACTCCAAGAAGGAAATCAGTGGTGGAGCACGAGCAAGGTGGAGAACGGAGGGAGCTACACAGCTTCAGTCCCCAATGAAGGCCTGTGGAGGCAGAACTGGAGCTCCAGCAGGGGTCCTGCTTTTCCCCATCCTCATGGAGAATGACTAGACTGCAGGGTACCATGTCTCAGGGCTGAGTCTGCCAACACAACAGAGCTGAGGGGTTCTCTTTGAGAAGCCATCTAAACAGTGCTGAGACACATGAGACCTGAAATCCTACAAGAGGAGGGGTCCGAGGCACCTGTATCCTACACGGCGAGAGAAATGCAGACAGGCCTCCCGCAGATGGGTCTGAAAATTGGCTTGGAGAAAGTTGCCCCCACACTCAGGACAGACGTGGGGGGGTCGGTTCTTATGCGTGCGCTGGTGGGCACTGAAGCTGCAGCGATTGGGGAGCATCATGGGGCAGGATGGGCACACCTGTCAAGGGGGTTATTAAACAAGATAGGTCAATGCGGGAGCCCTGTCCCCTATTATTTCTTCTATTCAAGCCCCCAACACACTCCTGGATCACATTCCCATAGCATCTGGTTGTTCCCACCCCAGAGGAATGTAAAGGCAACTCACATTGCTGGCGGCCCCAGGGACAGGGGGCCCAGGCTGCTGGAAATGGGCTGCCATGCCAGCCTTGTCCCGGCACTGTTCCTTGCACTCCAGGCAACGAAAGCATGTATAAGCAGAGGTGGCAGGGGCAGCAGGCGGCTCTGTTGAAAGCGGCAGCACAGGGGCCTCAGTGGCAATTGTAGTAATGGCGGAAGAGGTGATGGCTGCCTCACTTTTGCCCAAGACAGGCAAGGCCAGAGGTCCAATAGTAGGTGGGACAGCTACAGGTAGCAGAGGCGTGATATCTGGCTGACCCACCATCTGATCAAGGGCTACAGGCCTCATGACCAAATGTGAGCACTGCATGACAAGCCCCTTGTCCTTGTGCTCGCGTGCATGCAGAAGTAGGCTGCACTTGTTGAAGAAGACTAGGCGACGGGCACAATGGTTGCAGGTAACCTCAATACGCATGCTCCGACGGTCATAGTGCCGTGCCAGGCTCTTCTCCAGCGAGAAGGCATCCCCACATTCAAGACAGCGGTAGCCTGTTGGAGGCAGGGCCAGTCCAGCCTCAGCTGGTGGACTCAGGTTTGGCCTATAGGCAGGCAGCAGGTTCTTGCTATTGAGAATCTTGTTAAAGGCCTCCACCAGGCTGGACTGGGTCCGTGAGATCACAGTGCCACTTGCTGTGCCTGGCCCACTAGCCGGCTTTGAAGGCTGCACCATCACCACTGAGGCACCATTGACCTTCTGCCCACCTGTCCCCAGTCCTGACCGCCCCTCAGCCTTGGGCAGGGCTTGGGGAACCAGGCCTAGCACATTCTTAGCCATTGTTTTAGGGCTGGTGGCAGCTCCCCCAGGCAGAACCACAGCTTTGCGGGCCACACTAGCCGCCATCAGCATAGCAGTGCTGGCATTCTGGATGGTGGCCACAGGCAGCACAGTGCCTTTTAGCCTTGTGCCATCGCCCAATTGTACGCTCACCACCTTTGGACCCTCAGGGGTTGGGGCTGCAGGGGACAGCTTCAGGAGGCTGGCCTCAGCCAGGAAGGCCCCCTCAGTCAAGGGGGCAGGGGGATCAGGGTCTGAGGGGACCCGGGTTACAGTCCTTGTGATATTCCCGCAAGATGTTTTAATGGTCTTGATCCGCACCTTGAGGGGCCGGGAGGAGCTGGAAGAGGCAGGGGAATCATTGCTGTCCTCATCTGCAGCCTCAGCTCCACTGGAAGGACTCTGGGGACTTCTTGGGGGAGACTTGTCCACTGGCCCCTCATCTTCTTCCTTCAGGGGCTTACAGCTGGGCACTTTAGGGGAAGGAGGAGAGCTCTGGTGCCCCGGGGACTGCTTGAAAAAGGGCACTCCTGCAACCTGGGGAGGTGAGGCACTGGCAGGCACACCTGCAGCCTCGGAGCTGGAGCCTGAGCCTTGCTGGCCCAAGACCTGGGGATGACGGGGGCTGCAGCTGCCCTGCTTCAAGGTCCCAGCGGGTGGGGAAGAGCTCGGGGGCAAGAGGGGTGGGCCATTCTCAGAGGCCAGCTCAAAGGGAGAAGGGAAAGGAGGTGGGGTCATGGCTCCCTCCGGAGGTGGGGAAGGTGCAGGAGGAGGCAAGGGATCTGGGTGCTCCCCTGGTTCAGGCCCAAAATGAGCAAAAAGGTCCAAGGGAGCTTTGCTTTCCATGGCTTTTTCTTTCCAAGTACCCCCACTGGGAGGAGCTGGAGAGTGGGGGGTTCCTGGGAGGGATGGCTCAGGGCCCCCAAATCCATTTTGCATCAGGCAAGGTCCCACAGGCCCTTCCTTAGTTCCCCCTTCAGCCTGGGCACCTTCTCCTCCTGAACCTCCAGATAGGGTCTCAGACTGTTCAGGACATACAGTGTTCTTGACAATAACGCTGACCGTGGAAATGTCCGATGGCGGCAAGTCATGGTCAGAGGCCTGAGCTGGAACCTCAGGTTCAGCCCCAGTTGCTGCTGCTGTGTCTTCAGATTCACCTCCTGCACTGGTTTCTGGCTTGTCTGGGCTTCCTGGCCCCTCATTTTCTTCTGGCCCAGAATGGATGGCTTCATTTGCATCAATGTCAGGGATGTCAAAGGCAGCAAGGAGGTCATCAAAATCAGGGGTCTTCATGTCCCCCATAGCGGAATATCCCAGACCTGATGAAAAAGGAGAAAATGAGATGCTTGAAATAGGGACCTTGCACCTCTTCCCTCAGGATCTCCATATTTATCCACTCCAACTTGGTATATACCTCCACCATTCTGTGAATCCTAGAGAGCTGCTGGAAGTGCTTGGTATGCCAAACCCCAAAATCAGAAGATTAGTGTGTACATACCAGTGCAAGCACCAAAACTTGGGGAAAAAAAGAGGAAGAAAGACTTTTAAGGAAACACAGAGGCTGGGCAAGTAGCATACACCTATTATCCCAGTGACTCAAGAGATTGAGGAAGAAGGATGGCAAACTCAAGGCCAGTCTCAGCAACTTTGCAAGACTGCCTCAAAATAAAAAGGACTGGGATGTAGTGACAAATTCCTTCTGGGTTCAATTCCATCAAAAAAGGAAAAAAGAAACAGAGAAGAGTAATACAGGTAGGAGTTCAGTGAGTTTCTCAGTTGGAACCAGTTCATTTCTTCTAGTGTCCAGCACAGAACCAATTCATTGATACTAATAGTAAGGATGGTCAACACAATGCTCTCTAGGTTTACAGGTTTATTCGTGTCAGCATAGGATCAACTCATATTCATCATGGATCTCTTGGGGTACACAGATCTGAAAGGCCATCTGTACAAAGGGCAATGAGTGACTTAAGCCAACGCTTAAGAAATTGTTCTGCTTTAGCTTTATAATGGGTCTTTATTACAAGCAAATTACTTCATTGACTTACTTTTGCTCTTTGAGAGAAAACAAGTAATCCATGTACCACAGGGTTATTCTGAGTATGATATTAAAATGTAAATGAGAGACCCAGAATACAATTTATTATTTCAACTGGGCCAAACAAGGACGTGTGAGGTGGAGATGGTGCTAGGAAGGAACATGCACTGGACATTTAGGGCTAGGGTCAGAAACAAAAGTCAGGGGTCATGCAAAGTCAAGTCTGCAGCACTGAAGGCCATCACTGGCACCTGTCTAGCTTGGTCAGCAGGGAGAAATGGACTCAGGGAAATCACACAAGAGTTCAAGATGGAAAGAATAAAACACAGGAAGAGAGAGACAAAGGGAAGATAGAGGGGGAAATGGTGACGGCAGCTTGGTCACAAGGGCCCCAGCCTAGGCCTCTCCTGTCACAAACACCTGCTGCTCCCTCACCTTCCTTCCCCAGAGTGCCTCCTCCCTCCTCCCCATCTAGCTCTCTTAGGGCTAAAGCTCTAGGGTACAAGCTTATCCAGCACAACTGCCAGAAATGCCGGCTCTCTCCCCTTGCCATTTCTCCTCTAACCCTTTACCTCGAGTCTATCCCCTAATTCAAACTCCACCCTTTTTCAATTTTCCTTTAAAAACAGCAGCTCAGGGAGTCTCAACCAACCCCAGCCTGGCCCACTGCAAAAAAAAGTCCCATAAGATTTAAGAGACACTAAAACAACAAAGAGTCCAGCTCAATATGCAAGAGACCAGGTCTATCCTCCACCAGTTCTTCCCCATTACTGAAGAAGTCTCTATCCTTACACTCTCACTGCCCAGGATGCAAGCCATTTCCCAAGGCCAATTCTCTCACCTCTTTCCAGCCTTCAGACTGTAACTGGAGATAGTCCCAGCAGGTGGCAGCTGGCATTGCTCAGACCAAGGTGGGGGTTGGGGAAAAGGGTACCAACTAAAGGAAGAAAGGGGAGCCTTCCTTGCACGTTGCCCTCCCCCCCACACACACACACACTTAATTCTTCAGAGTTAAAACAAAGCCCTAGCCTCTGCCTGATGAACAGAACTCTCCTTGGTCTGGCTCTCTCCAGATCAGGAGAGGCCTAGGGTACCTTCTACTCAGGCCCCCAGCAAAGTGGACTGCTGGAGTACCGACCAGTGAGGACTATAAGAAAACACCTGCGAACTTGCCTCTCCCACCCACCTTCCCCAATGGCGTGCAAGTGACTTAGAGGTCATCGATAGCCAGCTGGAGCAGCCAGTTGATCCAGCACCAGAGCTCAAGGCCGAAAAGCTCCCCGACTCCAAAGCTCAGGCCTTTCTGCGGTTGCTGCACCGGTCTCCAGGGCTCTCATCTCCCCCGCCCCCTTTTCCCTGTTCTTCCTCAAATGCCAAAGGAAGGGGCTTAACAGGAAGAGGGTGAACAGACTCGGGTCGGGTGGGGGCTCCACTGCTCTCTGCCCAGGCCCAAGGCCTGCTGCGCAGAGGAGGGCGAGGGGTGGGAGCCTGGCTGGGGTCGATTAGGTTGCGGCCAAGCTGGGCAGCGGGCGGAATTAAGTCCCTGCCATCTGCCGAGGGCTGGCGCTGGGAGTAAGTCCGGGGTTGCGGGGAGGGGGTGGGATGTACATACAAGAAGCTAGAGGGGAAACTGAGGCAAGCAGTGCTTCTTTCGCTCCCACCGGCCGGGCCTCGGCCAGGCCAGGCCCTTTGGGAGCTGCCGCGTAGCACCTCGCGGCCCAGAACTACCCGAGAAGGTGGGGAGTGCGCATGGAAAGAGGGGAGGGGGCGGTCCCAGTATGACTCTCAGCTCTCCAGCCGGGGTCTGTCCCAACTCAGATCTCGTCCCCTCCCCTCCGTGCGCCGCGCAGCCTCCTCCCCGCGCGGACTCCCAGAGGCTCTCTAGAGTGGGGAGTAAAGGGAGGGCGCGCGGCGGGCCCGGGGCGCTAGCTGGAATCCTGCCGGGGCCGGGACGCTGATTCGCGCCGAGTCGGGATGAAAGCTCCGCTCCGGCCGGGCCCAGTTCCCCCGCCCCCACCCCTGGGCACGGACACCATTTTAGGTCGCGACATCCTGCAGCCTCCGGTCCCCGGGCCGCACTTTGGTTGCCTCTCGGGCTGGGGGCACCAGGACTTAGGGTCCCCTACCCTTCTTCCACATTTACCCAGCTAGGGGCTGTGCTTTTAACAGGCTGTGACTTTCGCCCATCCGACCCAGGAGACAGAAGTGCTGTCGGGGCCTTCCAACAAGCCGCCCCAGGGGGCGGCGCGGAGAAGGGGGTAGTTGACCAAGTGGGGGAGGGGCGGGGGCATTTACCCGCCCCCCCAGGGGGCGGAGCCAAGGGCGGGTATTTATCCCCAGCACGCTTACTTGTTCCGTTCCTAGTGCGGGCCCAAACCCGGCGGTCTTTACCCTGCTCCAGCGGCCACCGCTGCCGCCGTCGCCGCCCTCCCCGCGGCCGCCGCTACTTCCTGCTTCTCTCCGGTTTGGCCTCCCTCCTCCCTCAGACTCCCTCCGCGCTCCAGGTCTTGGCTGTCCGCTTTCACACTCGCCATTGGCCAGTACCTCAGTCGTTCAGTACTGCGCCCCTCCCAGGCCCGCACTGGGTTGGCCTTAAGTACTGCCGCTCGGAACTAACCCCGCACAGTCCTCTTATCCTCATTGGGCAAGGGCCCTAGGCCCTTTGAAGAAGCCTATCCTCATTGGCTGCGCCCAAGTCCACCTGCCCCATCAGCGCATCTCAAGAGCAATTGGCCGCTGCTACTGTCGCTTAGAAAAAAGCAAGCCGGATTCCCTGCTTTCCGCCGGGAGGCGTGACTGTCCCAGATGGGTCTCCGCCCCTTCACTCACTATTGGCCGCTCGAAGCTGGAAGCTGCAGTTCACTAATGCAAATTTAAAGAACTCTTAGCTCCTGAGCGGTGGGCACTTGATACTTAGATCTGTTTGTGCTGTTTGCTCGAGCTAAACTCCAGTGCCAGTGATGCAATGCAGACGTCCCAGAATGAGACACCACCCCAAACATTACGTCATCGGGTTGACCACTGCCTCGCGCTCGTTCCACTGCCTAAATCGTTTTATAATCTGGGTGGATGAGATTCTCACGCGGACCAGCTCCTGGGCGATGGCGTCAACCGTGCTCCTCCCTCTGCGGGAGGGTTTGGACTGGGCTTGGGCTTTGGAATGTGGAAGGAACCGGGATCTGGGGACTGGGACGGGCTTGCGGACCGGAAGTGGGGGAGAGGTGACGTTAGGAGTGCTGGCGTGGCCTGGGCCATTTCCAAAGAGTTCTTAAGGTAGCATGCTGATAGGTCTCCTAAGCATTGGAGGGAGGGACCCCAGCCCTATTTCCCGTTTAAGAGCTCTCTTTTTTTCCCCGCCTCCAGCACGAGGCGGGGGTGGGAACCAGGTTGATCTTTCCCGCGCTTATTTGCCCCGCCCCCTGAAGGCGGGGAAAAGGGAGGAGTTGTGCGAAAATGAATCGCTTTTATGCCCTCTAATAAGCACTCGCTTGCGGAATTCGTCTGCGAGCCAAGTGTGCCACCTTGCGCACAATTTAGTCCTCCCGCGCACCTCCGCACCCCACAGCGCGCGCAGCTGCTTCCAAGTGACGATGTTTTTATATGAGATTCTTTTACCTGCCTGTGGGTGCCAGTGATCCAGGCCTCTGAAGAGCACCCTGAGAGTTTTCAGGGATATAAACACTGCGTCGAAGTGTGAATCAACCTGGATGGGAATCTTGGGGCCACCACTTAACATACGGTGACATCGGGCAAGTCGCTTGACCTCTCTGAAACTGTTTTCTCATGGGTAAATTGGGATTGTAATATCCACCTGACGAGATTATTTTTGTGAAGAGTTTACAATGTACAGGTGATTTATAAAGTGATGGCCGATGGGATTAGCGCACCCCCCGACCCGACCCTGATGTCTTCTCTCTCCAGCTGCCTATAGTTGCTCCAATTCACAGCGATCTTTCTTCTCTAAAGAACTAATTAAGAGGCCCTTACTGGATGTAACCAATCGGCATTCATTCTCATCCCCTCCTCTGGATCTCCCAATAGTTATAACAATCACTACTCATATAGTATGTGCAGGACCTATGATTAGAACTTTATGTATGTAAACTCATTAATCCTTACCACAATCCTGGAAGGAGGTATTACTATGATTATGTCCGTTTTACTAAAGAGGAAATTGAGGCACAGACAAGCTAGGTTACAATTTATCCAAAGTCAAAGGCAATAGAGTTAAAATTCTAAGGATACAGAAAGCTGAACACTGTATTTTATAGATTCCCTTGCCATCAGGGTTCTAGATAAAAGTTTGTTCTTCAATACAATGCACTATTAATTCATTTAGAAATATTTTACCACACCATAGCACTCACCTGTCATCCCGGCAAGTTGGGAGGCTGAGGCAGGAGGATCACAAATTCAAGGCCAGCCTCAGCAACTTAGCAAGCCCCTGTCCTAAAATAGAAAAATAAAAATAAAAGATCTGGGGATGTGGCTTAGTGGTAGAGCATCCCTGGGTTCAATACCCAATACCACAAAAATAAAACAATGACAAAAAGACACTGGGGCCAGGAATGTAGCTCAGTGGTAGTGCTTCCCTAGCATGCTTGAGGCCCTGGGTTTGATCTCCAGCACTGGGGGGGTCGGGGGGCAGGGAGTTTGTAGTGGGATGGTAGGATGTGAGAGACTCAAATGTATGGAGCCTGGGGAAACAAAAATGATGAATTGGGAAGACTAAAGGAAAAGCAGCCTTCAGAGATTAGGTTAGGAGCTCAATTTCAGTCACGTTGAATAATAAATATCCAAGTAGTAATAACTATCCAATGAATATCCAAGTAGAGATAGAAATTTGAGTATCATCAGCTTACATGTAGTACTTAAAGTCCAAGTTAGAGTAGGTGGGATCATCAAGAAAGTGTGTGTTGAAAGGAGAAAAAGTCCACAGACTGAGCCATGAAGCACTCCAAGGTTTAAAGGCCAGAGATGAGAAGTACAAGCAAAGGAGACTGAGAAAGAGTAAAGGGAGGAGGAAGGGAACCAGAAGGGTGGCCTAACCTTGAAGACCAAGTGTTCAAGAGAAAAGAGGAAAGAGTGATAACTGAGATAACACCAAGATAACAAATAGGATGAGAATTGCCCAATGGATTCAAACAAAGTAGAGCCCTGAGCAGTGGCTCAGGAGGGTGAGGCAGGAGTACAACCAGTTCAAACCAGCCTCAGCAATTTAGGGAGACCCTAAGTAATTGAGGGAGACCCTGTCTCTAAATAAAGTATAAAAAGGTTTGGGGATGTGGCTCAGTGGTTAAACAACCCTGAGTTCAACCCCTGGTACCAAAAAAAAAAAAAAAAAAGAAAGAAAGAAAAAGAAAAAGAAAAAAAATGAAGTAGAGGTCATCAGTGATCATGACAAGGACAAATTTGGTAGACTGAGACAAAAGCTTGCATGAAATGAATTTTTTAAAATGGAGGAAGGAAAAAGAACAAAGAGGGCTGGAGTTATGGCTCAGTGGTAGAGCACTTGCCTAGCATATGTGTGGAACTGGGTTCAATTCTCAGCACCATATATAAATTTAAATAAAGGTCTATCAACAACTAAAAAAAATTTTAAAAAAGAACAAAGAGATAGTGACTAGACAACTGTTTCAAAGAGAGGAAGAGAATCTGGCAAGGTGTTGCATGCCTGTAATCTCAGAGATTTGGGGGCTGAGTCAGGAGGATGGAAATTTGAGGCCAGCCTGGACAATGTAGCAAGATCATCTCAAAATTAAAAATAGAAAGGACTGAATGTAGCTCAGTGGTAGAGTTTCCTTGGATTCAATCCCCAATGCAGAAAAAAAAAAATTTTTTTTAAGGGAAAGGGAGAAACAGGTAACTAGAAGGAAAAAAAACAACTAGAAGGAAAAGAACCATGACGAAGGGATGTGTGTGTGTGTGTGTGTGTGTGTGTGTGTGTGTGTGTGTGTATGGTGCTGGGAATTGAATCCAGGGGCACTCTATCACTGAGCTATACCCCAGCCCTTTTTTAAAAAAATTTTTTTAAATATATTTTAGTTGTCAATGGACCTTTATTTTACTTATTTATATGTGGTGCTAAGAATCAAACCCAGTGTGTCGCACATGCCAGGCAAGCCGCTGAACTACAACCCCAGCCCCAGCCCTTTTTTTTGTGGGGGAGTGGGTACGGGGGATTGAATTCAAGGGCACTCAACCACTGAGCCACATCCCCAACCCTTTTTTATATTTTGTTCAGAGACAGGGTCTCACTGACTTGCTTAGTGCCTCGCTTTTGCTGAAGCTGGCTTTGAACTTGAGATCCTCCTGCCTCAGATTCCTGAGCCACTGGGATTATAGGTGTGTGCCACTGCACCTGACACAAGGCTAGTCTTGAACTTGCAATCCTCCTGCCTCGGCCTCCCAAGTAGCTGGGATTACAGGTGTGTGCCACTATGCCTCACTTAGTTTGTGAGGCATATATGTATATTTTAGTTGTAGATGTACACGATACCTTTATTTTTTATGTGGTGCTGAGGATCAAACCCAGAGCCACACACATGTAAGGCAAGCACTCTACCACTGAGCTACAACCCCAGCCCCTCTTTTTTTTTTGTTATATATCATATTAAATTTTATGAATAAACTACAATTTATCCTTTCTACTATTGGTGGTCATTTCAGTTGTATACAGTTTGGAGTTATTATGAATGGAATTAATTATATATATATATGTCACTGATACATATAATATGAAATATATATTAATTATATATTATATAACAATATATATAAAAATCATATATATAATTCAAAATACAAATATGTGTATACTTATTTTTGGTACCAGGGATTGAACCCAGGGGTACTTTACCCTTGAGCTACATCCCTAGCCCTTTTTATTTATTTATTTATTTATTTTTTTCTGGGCATGAAGAGAAAGGTTCTCATTATTCACAGATTGTACACAGAAAATTCAAAACAACTTATAATAGTAGAAAAATGCATTTATCAAAGCTGAGGGATATAAAATATTACAACATCAGTAGTATTTCTGTATAACAGCAATAAAGTTAAAAAATAAGATTTTAATGCCATTTATCAAATTCTAACCAGACATGGTAGCACACACCTATAATCCCAGCTACTCAGGAGGCTGAGGCAGGAGGATCACATATTTGAGGTCAGTCTGGACAGCTCAGCAAGACCCTATCTAAAAATAAAAATTTAGAAAAGGGATGGAACTTAGTTGTAGAGCACTTGCCTAGCATGTGCAAGGCCTTGGGTTTAATCCCCAATCGTAAAAAAAAAAAATTCTTTTTTTTTCTTTTTAATTAATTTATTTTTAATTTTTTTTTTTTTTTTTGGTTGCTGGGGATTGAACCCAGGGCCTTGTGCTTGTAAGGCAAGCACTCTACCAACTGATCTATCTCCCCAGCCCCCTTAAATTTATTTTTATTGTAAACAAATGGGATACATGTTTTTTCTGTTTGTACATGAAATAAAGGCATACCATTTGTGTAATCATACATTTACATAGGGTAATGGTGTTTGATTCATTCTGTTATTTTTTCCTTCCCCCCACCCCTCCCACCCCTCTTTTCCCTCTTTACAGTCCCTCCTTCCTCCATTCTTGCCCCCCTCCCACCCCCCATTATGTGTCATCATCCACTTATCAGTGAGAATTTGTCCTTTGTTTTTTTTGAGTTTGGCTTATCTCACTTAGTATGATATTCTCCAATTTCATCCATTTGCCCGCAAATGCCATAATTTTATTATTCTTTAGGGCTGAGTAGTATTCCTTTGTATATATATACACCACAGTTTCTTTATCCATTCATCAATTGAAGAACATCTAGGTTGGTTCCACAATTTGGCCATTGTGAATTGAGCAGCTATGAACATTGGTGTGGCTACATCTCTGTAGTATACTGATTTTAAGACCTTTGGGTATAGGCCAAGGAGTGGGATAGCTGGGTCAAATGGTGGTTCCATTCCAAGCTTTCTGAGGAATCTTCACACTGCTTTCCAGAGTGGCTGCACTAATTTGCAACCCCACCAGCAATGAGTGTACCTTTTTCCCCACATCCTCTCCAACACCTATTGTTGCTTGTATTCTTGATAATCACCATTCTAATTGGGGTGAGATGGAATCTTAGGGTAGTTTTGATTTGCATTTATCTTATTACCAAAGATGTTGAACATTTTTTCATATATCTGTTGATTGCGTGTACATCTTCTTCTGTGAAGTGTCTGTTCATATCCTTAGCCCATTTGTTGATTGAGTTATTTGTATTCTTGGTGTAGAGTTTTTTGAGTTCTTTATATATTCTGGAAATTAGTGCTCTATCTGAAGTATGAATGGCAAAGATTTTCTCCCACTCTGTAGGTTCTCTCTTCACATTGCTGATAGTTTCCTTTGCTGAGAGAAAGCTTTTTAGTTTGAATCTATCCCAGTTATTGATTCTTGCTTTTATTTCTTGTGCTATGGGAGTCCTGTTAAGGAAGTCTGATCCTAAGCCAACATGTTGAATATTTAGACCTACTTTTTCTTCTATAAGATGCAGGGTCTCTGGTCTGATTCCGAGGTCCTTGATCCATTTCAAGTTGAGTTTTGTGCAGGGTGAGAGATAGGGGCTTAGTTTCATTCTGCTGCTCATGGATTTCCAGTTTTCCCAGCACCATTTGTTGAAGAGGCTATATTTTCTCCATTGCATATTTTTGGCCCCTTTGTCTAGTAGGAGAAAATTGTATTTATTTGGGTTTGTGTCCATGTCCTCTATTCTGTACCATTGATCCACCTGTCTATTTTGGTACCAACACCATGCCATTTTTGTTACTATTGCTTTGTAGTATAGTTGAAGTTCTGGTATTGTGATACCCCCTGCTTCACTCTTCCTGATAAGAATTGCTTTAGCTATTCTGGCTTTCTTATTCTTCCAGATGAATTTCATGATTGCTTGTTCTATTTCTGTAAGGTACGTCATTGGGATTTTAATTAGAATTGCATTGAATCTGTATAGCACTTTTGGTAGTATGGCCATTTTGACAATATTAATTCTGTCTATCCAAGTACATGGGAGATCTTTCCATCTTCTAAGGTCTTCCTCAATTCTTTCTTCAATGTTTTGTAGTTTTCACTGTAGAGATCTTTCACCTCTTTGGTTAGATTGATTCCCAAGTATTTTATTTTTTTTGAGGCTATTGCAAATGGAGTTGTTTTCCTCATTTCCCTTTCAGATGTTTCATTGCTTGTGTATAAAAATGCTTTAGATTTATGTGTGTTGATTTTATAGCCTGCTATTTTGCTGAATTCATTGACGAGGTCTAGAAGTTTTCTGGAGGAGTTTTTTGGAGTTTTTTTAGTGACAGCTTAAGTTCCACTTTTCCTATTCATATCCCTTTAATTTCTTTAGTCTGTCTAATTGCTCTGGCTAGTATTTCAAGAACAATGTTGAATAGAAGTGGTGAAAGAGGACATCCCTGTCTTGTTCCCGTTTTTAAAGGGAATGGTTTCAGTTTTTCTCCATTAAGAATGATGCTGGAATTTGACAACATAAGCAGCAAAATGCTGACTAATACAGGAATGATATAGTTACTACATAGAAAAATTAAAGAATCAAAATAAATTGTATTGACCTCCTGGTCCGGATGCCAAGAAATTAATAACTTAGATGAAATGGGCAAATTACTAGAGAGACAAAAATTATCATGACCAATTCAAGAACAAACAGAAAAATATGAAGAGACCTGTAATAATATAATAAGAAATTTGAACTACTAATTAAAAATCTTTCCAGAAAAAATTCCAAATGTATATGTTTTTACTGTTGAATTTTATCAAATATTAAAGAATAAATAATAACAGTTCTTGACCTACTCTTTCAGAAATAGAGGAATGAACACTTCCCAACTAGTTCTTTTCCTCTGATACTAAAACTGGAAAAAAGACAACATAAGGAAAGAAAGCCACCAACCAGTATTTCTCATTGACAGAAGCAAAATCCTTAAGAAAATATTAGCAAACCAACACTAGCAACATTTAAAAAAATAAACAATACACCATGACCAAGTTGACTTTCAGAATGCAGGGTTGGTTTAACATTAAAGTCAATCACTATACTATATTAACAGGGTAAAAGATACAAACCATATGATTATCTCAAGAGACACAGAAAAGGCATTTGATAATATCCAACACCGATGTACAGTAAAATCTCTTTACCTGCTAGGAATGGAGAGGATATTCCTCAACCTGACAAAGTGCATCTATGAGATGCTCACATCCAACAGCATAATTAATGATGAAAGACTAAATTATTTTTTCTCCCAGTATCAGAAATAAAGCAAAGATGTCTGCTTTGTCACTTCAACATTGAACCCATCCAGTAGAATAAGAAAAAGGAAGGAAGGTAGGGGTGGAGAAATTAAAGATATGCAGATTGGAAAAGATAAAATAAAGTCACTTCTGTTAGTAAGTACCCTTATTCTTTATGTAGTAAATCCCAAAAGAATTAACAAATAATAAAACTAGTAGAACAAATAAATGAATTTATCAAGGCACAGATACAAAATCAATATACAAAAATAAATTGTATTTCTACATTCTAACAAAAATTCCCAAAAGTGAATTAAGAATGTTTTTATTACCTTGCTCATTGATAAGAAAATCAAAAAAGAAGAAAATACTTAGGATAAAATTTAACAAAAGAGATTCAAGTCCTGATCATTGAAAATTATAGATCATTGCTGAATAAAAGTAAAGATAATTGGAATAAAAAAGAGAAACATTACATTCTTATGAATAAGAAAAATCAGTAGTTTCAAGATGGCATTTCTTCCCAAGTTGATATATAAATTCAGTATAATCCCTATCAAAATTCAGCAGTCTTTTTTATAGTTTAAACTATGTATAGAAATACAAAGCACAAATGAAATAGACACAGCATTTAAAACAAACAAATTTGAAGAAATTATACCACCTGATTTCAAAATTTACCATAAAGAAAGTAATAAAGACAGTGGACAAGAAGAGGTATATATATCAATGGAACAGAATTGAAATTTAAAAAAAAATGATATTGGCCATGGGCTTAGCATAAATAGCCTTTACAAAGTTCAGGTATGTTCCTACTATCCCTATTTTTTCTAGTGTTTTGAGGACAAAAGGTGTTGTATTTTGTAGAACACTTTTTCTGCATCAATTGAAATAACTGAATGATTCTTATCCTTAAGTCTATTGACATGATGAATTATGTTTATTGATTTACGGATGTTAAACCATCCTTGCATTCCAGGGATGAACCCCACTTGATTGTGGCGCACAATTTTCTTAATATGTTTTTAGATACGGTTTGCCAGTATTTTGTTAAGGATCTTTGCATCTATTGTCATCAAGGATATTGGTCTAAAATTTTCTTTCCTTGATGTGTCTTTGCCTGGTTTGGGTATGAGGGTGATATTAGCTTCATAGAATGAGTTTGGTAGGGTACCCTCCTTTTCTATTTCCTGGAATACTTTGAGAAGTATTGGAATGAGTTCTTCTTTGAAGGTCTTCTAGAACTCGGCAGAGAATCCGTCTGGTCCTGGGCTTTTCTTGGATGGTAGATTTTGAATGGCTTCTTCTACTTCATTGCTTGATATGGATCTGTTTAAATTGTGTATGTCCTCCTGGTTCAGTGTGGGAGGAGCACATGTCTCTAGAAATTTGTCAATGTCTTCAGTAGTTTCTATTTTGTTGGAATACAGATTTTCAAAGTAGCTTCTAATTATGTTACATATCTCAGTGGTGTCTGTCATGATATTTCCGTTTTCATCATGAATTTTAGTAATTTGAGTTTTCTCTCTTCTCTTTGTTAGTGTGGCTAAGGGTTTATCTATTTTGTTTACTTTTTCAAAGAACCAACTTTTTGTTTTGTCAATTTTTTGAATTTGTTTCTTTTGTTTCAATTTCATTGATTTCAGCTCTCATTTTAATTATTTCCTGGGTTCTACTATTTTTGCTGTTGTTCTGTTCTTTTTCTAGGGCTTTGAGCTGTAATGTTAGGTCATTTAGTTGTTGACTTTGTATTCTTTTCTTGAATGCACTCCATGTAATGAATTTTCCTCTTAGTACTACTTTCATAGTGTCCCAGAGATTTTGATATGTTGTTTCGTCGTTCTCATTGACCTCTAAGAATTTTTTTATCTCCTCCCTGATGTTTTCTGTTATCCATGCTTCATTCAATAGCATATTATTTAGTCTCCAGGTGTTGGAGTAATTTCTGTGTTTTATTTTGTCATTGATTTCTACTCTCATTCCATTATGATCTGATAGAACTCAAGGCAGTATCTCTATTTTTTTGCATTTCCTAAGGGCTGCTTTGTGACATAACATATGGTCTATTTTCGAGAAGGTTCCATGTGCTGCTGAGAAGAAAGTGAATTTGCTCATTGATGGATGGAATATTCTATATATGTCTAGGTTATTCTATTAAGTCTAGGTTATTGATTGTGTTATTGAGTTCTATGGTTTCTTTGTTTAGTTTTTGTTTGGTAGATCTATTCAATGTTGACAGCGGTATGTTAAATTCACCCAGAATTATTGTGTTGTAGTCTATTTGATTCCTGAAATTGAGAAGGATTTGTTTGATGTACATGGATGCACCGTTATTTGGGGCATAAATATTTACTGTTGTTATGTCTTCCTGATTTATGGTTCCCTTAAGCAGTATGAAATGTCCTTCTTTATCTCTTCTGACTAACTTTGGCTTTTAGTCCACTTTGTCTGATATAAGGATGGAAAACCCACTTTTTTGCTGAGTCCATGTGCATGGTAGGTTTTTTCCCATCCTTTCACCTTTAGTCTGTGGATATCTTTTTCTATGAGATGAGTCTTTTGCAGGCAGCATATTGTTGTGTCTTTCTTCTTAATCTGCCAGTGTATGTCTTTTGATTGATGAGTTTAGGCCATTAATGTTCAGGGTTATTATTGAGATAATAAGTCACTTTGGCTTATTTTTGGTTTTTAACTTGACTTGGTTTCTTCTTTGATTGGTTTTTCCTTTAAGGTAGTTCCTCCCTTTACTGACCTACATTGTTGTTTTTCATTTCCTCCTCATGAAATACTTTGCTGAGAATTCTCTGTAGTGCAGGCTTTCTATTTGTAAATTCTCTTAAATTTTGTTTATCATGGAAGGATTTTATTTCATCTTCAAATCTGAAGGTTAATGTTGCTGGGTATAGGATTCTTGGTTGGCAACCATGTTCTTTCAGAGCTTGAAATATGCTGTTCCAGCTTTTAGGGTCTGGGCTGAGAAATCTCTGATATCCATATTGGTTTCCCCCTATATGTAATCTGATGCTTTTCTCTTACAGCCTTCAAAATCCTATCTTTATTTTGTATGTTAGGCATACAAAATATTATCATATAATATTATAATATTATGTCATTATAATGTGCCTTGGTGTGGATCTGTTGTGATTTTGTGCATTTGGTGTTCTATAAGCCTCTTGTATTTGATTTTCCATTTTATTCTTCAGGTTTGGGAAATTTTCTGATATTATTTCATTGACTAGGTTGTTCATTCCTTTCATTTGTATCTCTGTGCCTTCCTCAGTCCTGATAATTCTTAAATTTGGTCTTTTCATGATGTCCCATAGTTCTTGGAGGTTTCATTCATGATTTCTTACCATCTTCTCTGTTTGGTCAACTTTATCTTCAAGATTAAATATTTTGTCTTCATTGTCTGAGGTTCTGTCTGTTGGTGATTCTTTCCATTGAGCTCTTTATTTGGTTTATTGTTTCCTTCATTTCGAGGATTTCTGTTTGGGTCCTTTTGAGAATATGTCTCTGTTGAAATGATCTTTTGCTTCCTGCAGTTGCTCTTTCAACTGATTAGTGGAGTGATCATTCATCGCCTATGTTTGCTCTTATCTCATCCTTTGATCCACAAATCATTTTAATTATGTATATTCTGAACTCCTTTTCTGACATTTCTTCTACCATACTGTCACTGGATTCTATTGATTCAGAATCTAGGTTTGTTTGGATCATTTTCCTCCCTTGTTTTTTCATGTTGTTCACATATCTTCCCTTCTAGTAGTGCAGATCTGGAATATTGCAATTTCCCCCCTATAGGCTTACAGTGACCTTATAAGTTTCCAAAACCTCTTCTTTAAGGGGGAGATCAATATTAGCAGCATCCAGTACGGACATAGCAGACCTAAACCAAATAGCCCCTATGAAGACATTAACAATATTATCATAATAAACAGAATGAGTTCAATTATTATCTACAGTATAACAAATAGATTTGCAATAAGGTCTGCAGTTTCTAATGGAGGACAAAGAGGATGTGAAGGGGTGTAGGATGTAACTGTTAATGGGATAAGAAAAGAATATATAGAAATTCTAGATCATAGAAAGTGTGAAAGTGTAATCAAAAGAAGTTGGTTGTTAGCATGAGAAAAGGGAGAAAGAGACACAAAAGGTGAATAGAGCAAGAAAAGCAAAGAAATAAAATTTTTTTTTTCAAAAAGGAGAAAAAAAAAAAAAAGAAAATAAATCTACACTATAACAGTCAGATAGTATTCAAACTTCCCAGTCTTCAGTAGCCTGATGCATGAGAGGTGCCTGACAATGAGCTTCCAGTCTCCAGCAGGTGTCTCAGGATGGAATTTGCTCCACCTAAAGATGGGAGTTTCCAGGATAATTCAAAATGGCTGCTCTGGCTTCCAAATGTGTTGCCAAGTGGGGAACTGCAGCTCAGGGTGTGGGCGTGGGTGGCCAGGGGTCCTGAAGGTGGGGTGTGGTTGGTTGGACAGGAGTCCTGGAGGCAGGGTGTGGTCGGTTGGGCTGATGGGTCCTGGATACAGGGTTTGGTCAGTCTGGCTGGAGGTCCTACAGGTCCTGTCTCTTGTCTCAAAATGGCAGCAACCTTGTGTAACCCAACCTGTAGGTACTGTGACAGTGGATTTCCAGGCAACAGCAGGCAGCTAATGATCCACTGGTGGTCTGTGGTCAGTCTCTGGCTAGTGGAGGACGATCAGCAGGTGGACCTTGGGCAGTGGGTGTTGGGTAGGTGAAAGGCAGGTGATGGGCAGGCAAGAGGCAGGCAAATGGCAAATGATAGGCACCAGTCAGTGAGCGATCTGCACTCAAAAAGTAGTCAATATGCTGGCAGACTGCAGGTGATTGCAGTGGACAAATGGGGTAAAAAGTGGGGGAGCATAAGCAGCAAAGACTGCCTCACCAAGAAACAGATATCCTCTGCTTGAAACCCGAGTTACAGAGTGACAAGGAATGCAGTCTCCCTCTAGTACGCCATCTTGGATCCTCAATAGTGTATCTTTTTCACCACATCCTCACCAAGAATTATTGTTGCTTGTTGAATCATTCTACTCTTGCTTAAAGGACCCAAGTCAGGTTGAGACAAAGAAACAGCCTTGAATTACAACCTAGCAGAGCTTACAATAAGGGATTTCTGGATGCAGAACACACCATTGTTAACTTCACCATGCAAATGTGCCATTATCCTCTTTTTTTTTATATTGGGGATTAAATTAAATCAAGGGGCCCTTTACTACTGAGTTACATCCCCAGCACGCCCCACCCTTTTTCTTTTATTTTGAGACAGGGTTTTCGTAAGTTGCCGAAGCTGGCCTTGAACTTGCTGAGACTGGCCTCAAATTTGCCATCCTCCTGCCTTAGTCTTCTGAGTTCCTAGGATTAAATTGTGCACCATTGTGCAGGCAGCTATCAACCTTTTTACACGCACCCTTATTTTCTGGAATTGAGAAGGATTTGTTTGATGTACATGGATGCACCATTGTTTGGGGCATAAATATTTACGATCATTATGTCTTCCTGATTTATGGTTCCCTTAAGCAGTATGAAATGTCCTTCTTTATCTCTTCTAACTTTGGCTTGAAGTCCACTTTATCTGACATAAGGACAAAAACCCCAGTTTTTTTACTGAGTCCATGTGGGTGGTAGGTTTTTTCCCATCCTTTCACTTTTAGTCTGTGGATGTCATTTTCTGTGAGATGAATCTCTTGAAGGCAGCATAGTGTTGAGTCTTTCTTTTTCCCTTATTTCCGATGAGTCTATTAGAACACTATTTCATTTAAATTTTACCTAAGCTTGAAAACTTTCTCTCATCCTTCATTTGGAGAGATGCCCTAAAGTTCTTTTTTTTTTTTTTTTTTTTTTTTTTCTTTTCTTATACCTAGTGTGTCTTGCGTGCTAGGCAAGTGTTCTACCACTGACCACTGAGCTACAACCCCAGCCCCTGAGGTTCTTTTGGTACAAGATATCCTTCGCTTCAACTAGCCAATAAGCCCATGACAGTGGTTGCCTGGTTGGGCTAAGATAAGCCTTTCAAAGAAAACTGAAGGCTTTGGTTCAGCAAAGCAGAAGAGTAAATCCATAATGAAATTCAGTGGAATACAGGAAATAGGATCCAACACAGGCAAGAAACAGGGAGAATCTACAGGATGAGAGCGAAGAAAATTCACAGGGAAAATGGCAAAGACGATCAGGCCAGGGACTCCAGGAAAGGTGGAGGTTGACTAAATGTTTTCAGAGTAGATCCAGGAAGTTGTAGAAGAGTTTTGAGCCAGTCAGTAATAGAAGACAAAAAGAATTTCAAGGAAGGAAAAGTATGTATAGTGACTCATCTGCAAGTAGCATTTATGTAGTCAAAATAATGTAATCTTTTAAAAATCTTTTTAGCCAAAATTGTAATGTAGTTTTATGAGGGTAAAAAGGGAGGAAGTTTTGTGCAGAGAACTTAAGCCCTCATCTTTCATTATTGGAAATTAATGCACAATATCATAAAGGGAAAAAATCAAGGAGCCATAATGCAAGCACTTTAGTTGGAAATAAGGAAAGAAATCATTGATAAACATATCAGGTACAAGATTTGAAAGTGGTTGCTCCTAGGTAAGGGGAAAGAGGGAGAATGAGCTGGAATGTACTGATTTAAATAAGTATTAAGTCTGTAACTGTTTAACTCAAAATTATATGCATATATTTATTTATTTATTATTTTTTTTTATATGTGATTTGAGTTTATTGTAGAGAAAGAGGTGGAGACAAATGATGTGGGCCATCAATCCACATCTCAGCAGCCCTGCCATGGATCTGCCCGATTCTTTCGCATCAAAAAGTTGATCTTTCGAGCCATTTCCATGTTGTAGATCCGCCGGCAGTTTTCATAGCTTTCCCGCTGTCGTCTGCGGCAAGGTTTCTCATAGTATCTTCGTCGTTTAAGGTCCTCAATGAGCCCATCCATGCTGAGGATTCTGTTCAGGGTCCTGTATGCACCTTCCACGTTCCCTTCCTGTACCATCACAGTCCTGGCAATGAACTTCAGGTGTTTTGCCATGGCCTTGGATTTAAGTCTTCACTTTGCAGATCCGGTGGCACTCAGCACTCGCATATATTTAAAAAAACAAAAAAAACAAAAAAACTCCCAGCTGGGCATGGTCAAGCATGCCTGTAATCCCAGTAGGTCAGGAGGCTGAGGCAGGAGGATCACAAGTTCAAAGCCAGCTCAGCAATTTAGGAAGGCCCTAGGTAATTTAGCAAGACCCTGTCTCTAAATAAGATATAAAAAAAGAGCTCAGGATGTGACTCAGTGGTTAAGCATGCCTGGGTTCAATCCCTGGAAGAAAGAAAGAAAGAAAGAAAGGAGGGAGGGAGAGAGGGAGGGAGGGAGGGAGGAAGGAAGGAAGGAAGGAAGGAAGGAAGGAAGGAAAGAAAAACTCCCAAACAAGAAAAGATAGAACTAAAATTCTGAACATAAGTGCACATTCGTTGGTTGGGAGAGGGGTTGATTAAAGTTGTTCTAATGTTTGGTATTGATTAATGTTGATTGCTAAATTCAATGTTCATGCTCAAAGTTTTCGTTTATATACTAATAGAAGTAGAATGTACAGTTTCTAAACAAACTGAGAGAAAATAGGAATGAGATGGGGAGGGAAAATCCTCAAAGTCCAGAAAACAAGAAAGGAGAAAAATAAGTAAGATTTAGAAAAAATCTGGATAGATTAAAAACACACAAAAAAATTATAGATATAAACCCAATGGTATTATTAATCATAATCAATTTAAATAGAGTGATTTCTTCAGTTAATGTGCAGTTTTTAAGAGTAAATAAAAATTAAGATACAGATATACATTGATTACAAGAAGCACTTAAAACATAATAAATAGAGAAGTTAAGAACAGAAGCCAGGCACAGAGGCGAATGAACACCTGTAACTCTAAGGTAGGAGGATTACAAATTTGAGACCAAATTAGCAAGACCCTGTCTCATAATAAAATAAAAAGGGCTGGGGAGGTAACTCAGTGGTAGAGTAGCCTTGGGTTTAGTCCTCAGTACAACACACACACACACACACACAAATCATGTATATGCCAGGCAAACATTAACAAAAAGAAAGCTACTGTAGCTACATTAATATCACATAAAATAAAAAAATTCAAACTTTTTTAATATATGTATTTTTTAGTTGTAGGTGGACACAATACCTTTCTTTTATTTTTATGTGGTGCTGAGGATCAAACCCGGGGCCTCACGCATGCTAGGCAAGTGTGCTACCACTGAGCCACAGCTCCAGCCCCACATAAAATAAAATTTAAGACTGAAAGTATTTGCAATGCAGAGTTTCTACATTGATATGTTTTAATTCACCAGGAAGATACAATAATTCCACATGCTCTTAATACAGCTTCATATTTACAATGAAAAAAATTGACAGAACTTCCAGGAAAAAATTGATAAATCTCCTACAATTGTGAGAAAGTTGACCATATTTTCCTATTAATGGATGGTGAGACCTGGTCTCAAATAAAAAATGAAAAGAGACAGGGATCTAGTTCTGTGGTAGAGCACTTGTGAGTTCAAACCCCAAGTACATGCCCCCCCAAAATAGCTTAATTTAATGAGCTTTATAAAACCCTGTAGTAGATAACTGGAGAAAAGGTATTCTTTCTCCTATATATGCAACATTGTAAGCAAGCTTATTGAGATATAACTGATATGCAATAAGTGGTACATCTTTTCCTTTGCAATCCTGGGGATTAAACTGGAGTGCTTGGGCTGGGGTTGTAGCTCGGTGGAAAAGCTCTTGCCTAGCACATGTGAAACACTGGATTCCATCCTCAGCACCACATAAAAATAAATAAAATAAAGATATTGTGTCCATGTACAACTAAAATAAATAAATAAATAAATAAACTGGAGTGTTTTACCACTGAGCTACCTCCCCAGAAGTTTTTTGTTTGTTTGTTGTTTTTGTGACAGGATCTGACTAAATTGCCCACTTGTCCTTGAATTTTTGGTCTTCCTGCCTTAGTCTCCCAAGTTGCGGGAATTACAAGTGTCCATCACTGCACTGGGCTAAACTGTACATGTTTAAAGCATACAATTTTGTTAGTTTGACTTAGTATTCATCTATAAAACCATCACTAAGGATCAAGAAAATGAACATATTCATCAATGTGGAAAGTTTACTCATTCTCCTTTTGTCTTGGGTGGCAGGATAACCTAAATAGAGAGCACATTTTCCATTTCTGGCAGTTAGTTGTGACCATGTGACTGCATTCTAATTATGTATGTAAACAAAGAAGATCTGAATGGTTTGTGCTGGATGACTCTTCCAGAAAATCTCCTTAAAGAAGGGTCAGACAAGCTGGGCAGGTTGGTGCACACCTGTAATCCCAGCAACTTGGGAGGCTGAGGCAGGAGGATTGCAAATTTGAGGCCAGCCTCAGCAATTTGGTGAGAACTTGTCTCAAAATAAAAAGGGCCATGGATGTAGCTCAGTGGTAGATTTCCCCTAGTTTCAATCCCCACTACTTGGGGAGAAACAAAAAGTATCAGCTGTCATATGCTGGCTTTATTTTATTTTACTTTTTGGGTGGGGTGAGGAGGTGATGCTGGGGATTGAACTCAAGGCCAAGGCCATGTGCTCTACCACTGAGCTCTACCCCAGCCCTGTCCTCTTTAATTCTTTCAATCATCTTCTCCACCTCTTTAATTCTTTCAATTATTGTTTCCATCTCTCTTCTTCCTGTTTCCTCTTTAAAACAGACATTTTATTTGAAGAATCTTGGGATTTTTTTTTTTTTTTTTTTTTTTGGCACTGTGGATTGATCCCAGGGCCACTCAACCACTGAGCCACATACCCAGTCTTTTTTATGATTTTTTTATTTTGAGACAGGGTCTTGGTGAGTTATTTAGGGCCTTGCTAAATTGTTGGGGCTTGCTTTGAACTTGTGGATGCTCCTACCTCAGCCTCCCTAGTCAATGGAGTTACAGACATGTGCCACTGTGTTTGGCAAGATCTTGTCATTTTAAGGCAAAGTAAGGATGGAAGCCTCAGAGTAAGGATAATAGAGCAGGAAAACAGAAGCAACTTGGAAATCTGTCTCTGAATTCTTGAGGATACTATATATCAGCCCTGTGCTTCCTACAGCCAGACTTCATTACCTTGAGAGAAAAATAAACTTTTATCTTATTTAACTCTCTATTATTTCCATTGTCTGTTACAAATATAAATACAATTTCAAGTTGATACATAATTAGTACTGGAAGTGGTAGTGCAAGCTATAGTATCTAAAATATGCCATGCACACCTGTAATCCCAGCAGCTCAGGAGGCTGAGAAAGGAGAATTGTGAGTTCAAACTCAGTTTCAGCAACTTAGCGAGTCACTAAGCAACTCAGGGAGACCCTGTCTCAAATAAAATATAAAAAAGGACTGGGAATGTGGCTCGGTGGTTAAGCACCCCTGGGATCAATCCCTGGTACCAAAATAATATAATAATAATAATAATAATAATAATAATAATAGTAATAATAACAAAATGTGCCATTGTCTTAGAAATATATTGGGCAGTTGTTAGGGAGGATTCTGCTATGGCAATCTGGAAAGTTGGTAGCCCTTAGGATCTGCAAATAATTGCCCATGCTACCTTAAAAAGCAATTGAGAAAACTGGTCTTCTGCATACTTTTCTTTCTTAGTCTCAATTAAAGATGGTATTTAACCCTGAATTCAAAGTCACCACCCTTTAGAAAGTCACTTATTTCTCTGGATGTCTTCCATGTATATGTAATATATATGTATTAATAAACTTCTGGGGGTTTTTGGTTTTTGTTTAAGTTGCTTAGGGCCTAGTTAAATTGTCAAGGCTAGCTTTGAACTTGCAATTCTCCTGCCTCAGCCTCTTGAGCTGCTGTGATTACAGGCAGGCACCACTGCACCAGGCAATCTTTTGTTTGTTTAAAAGGAAAAAAACAATTGAAAATCTGGGCCTAGTGGCATAATAAAATTCCAGCAGCTTGGGAGACTGAGGCAGGAGATCTCAAGTTCAAAACCAGCCCCAGCAATTTAGCAAGACTTTGTCTCAAAATAAAAAATAAAAAGGGCTATGGATGTTGCTCAGTGGTTAAATGCCCCTAGGTTCAATCCTCCATGCAAAAAAAAAAAAAAAAAACGCAATTGAGATTGAGACAAGTTATTGTGAGCTAACTCCTTTGTGCTGTGTGTTTAGCAAAACCCTACATTAGACACTTGAAATCAAGCTTGAGCTGGTAAGCATAAAAAATGGAAATAACACTGCATTAAAGAAAGCACTGTTTGCTTAGGACACACACACAAACCAGGAATAGAAAAGGTGACCGTGAGGCCCTAAGTAACTTAGCGAGACCCTGTCTCAAAATAAAAAAATCAAAAGGGCAGAGGATGGGGCTCAGTGTCTAAGCACCCCTGGGTTCAATCTCAGGTACAAAAACAAAAAAGTGACTGTGAGTTTCATTATTTGTTATGCCATCCTGGGAATCAAACCCAGAGCCTCACACATACCAGGCAAGCACTTTACCACTGAACTATACTCCCAGATCATTTCTTCTTGGTTTTTGTTTTGTTCTTGGTGGTGCTGGTAATTGAACTCAGGGTCTTGTATCTGCTAGGCAAGCCCTCTACCACTGAGACATATCCCCAGCCCAAGTTAATCTCACTAATCTAAACTAAAATGGCTAAGGACATAGCTGCTGCTGGGTATGGTAATTCATGCCTGTCATCCTAGCAATTGGGGAGGTTGAGAAAGATCACAACCAGGTTCAAGTTCAACTTGGAAAATTTAGCAAGACCCTGTTTCAACATAAAATAAAAAGGACTTGGGGTGTAGGTTGGTGGCAGAGCACCCCCATTACTGCAATGAATAAATAAAATTAACAGTGTAGTCTTCTCCTTCAAGCCCCCATGGGAGACTTAGGGAGAATGGTCAGAAAACAGAGGTCAATACACAAAACATGAGAGTTTCTAGGCTTTGTATGATAAGGTAATATCTTGGGATACAGTAACACATGCTGAAGGATTTACTGAAAGTCTTATAATTATTTCAGGAAACAATTTTATCAAAACAAACTAACAGAAAGTCCACATTTGGTCCACAGCAGCCTGCAACAGCCTATGACTATAGGTTAAAACATCTTGAATTCCAAACTTGTCCCTCTAAAAGGGGTTACCAAAATTTTGTAACCCTTAAAAGGAAGTGTTATCTGTAGAAGCTTCCTCAGATTGAGCACCAGGGAAGAAGCAGAGTCAGGGGAACTGGATGTATAATAGTGGAGATATTTTTTTTTTTTTTTTTTTTTTTTTTTGCGGTGCTGGGGATCAAACCCAGGGCCTTGTGCTTACAAGGCAAGCACACTACCAACTGAGCTATCTCCCCAGCCCAGTGGAGATATTTTTGAGGATGCAGAACCAGGGAAGCCAGGTAGACTGACCAAGTAACTTGCTCCTCTGTCTGTGCAGATCATCCTTGCCTCAGGCCCCAGATTTGAATACATGTTGTTCTGATAATGCTATGTAACACATCCTTCCAAAATTGAGTGGTCTAAAATAACAATTATGGATCTAAAGGGATTGGTTGGGCACTTGGGCTCAGGGTATCCTATGGTTGTGGACAGGTATGGACTGAAGCAGGAGCAGGTGGGAGCTGACTGAAGTCTTACCATCTCCATATATTCTCAGGGCTTTTCAATGGCTCTCTGTATGGGCTAATTTGGGTCACAAGATGGTGGCTTTAGGGCAGTTGAAATGGTGAGGCCCAGGATCCCAGCTGAAGTTGCATTGCTTTTCAGGACCTAGCCTTTGGAGTTATGAAGTATCCCTTTCTACCATGCTGTATTGATCAACCAACCATACACAGGCACATCAAGGTTCAAGGGACAGAAACATAGAACCTGCCTCTCAGTGGGCTATAAAACATTGATGAATGTCTGCTGGGTATTTCCTATGCTCTCCTTTCCCACATGGGAATTTTGATTTTGTTTAACTTTTCTCATTCCATTATGGTATATCAGATGTGTTGAGTGATGATAACTTTATCTTTGGTTTATAGGTTGCGAATCACAAGTAACCACATGAGGAATGGATAAATCATTGAGTAACTGAAGGGATATTCTGCTTCAGAGTCTAAAACCCATTCTCCTCTTCTTCCTTAGTAAAAGAACCCTTAGCCAGGTGTGATGGCATGCACCTGGAATGCCAGCTACCCAGGAGGCTAAGGCAGGAGAATCACAACTGAGGTCAGCGTGAGCAATTCAGCAAGATCTTGTCTCAAAAATAAAGAAAGCTGGAATGTAGCTCAGTGGTAGAGTGGTAGAGTATGGAAAAAAGTAAAATAATAATAAAATTGACCAGGCATGGTGGTGCATACCTGTAATCCTAGCACTCAGGAGGCTGAGGCAGGAGAATCGCAAGTTCAAAGCCAGCCTCAGCAACTAATCAAGGCCCTAAGCAACGTAGTGGGACCCTGTCTCAAAAGGGAAAAAAAAGAAAAACTGGAAATGAAGTTCAGTGGTAAAGCACCCTTGGGTTCAATCCCCAGTACTAAAAATAAATAAATATAACAGTAATAAAACTTGAATCTAATTGAAACCACTATAATTTTTGGTCTGTTATTGGCAGCCAAAATCAGCTTGGTGCAGTGGCACACACCTGTAATCCCACTTACTCTCAAGGCTGAGGCAGGAGGATCAAAAGTTCAAGGCCAGCCTAGAAAATTTATCGAGACCCTGTCTCAAAATAAAAAACAAAAAAGGCTAGGGATTGTAGCTCAATGGTAAAGTACCCCTGGGTTCAATCCCAGTACTACAAAACAAAAACAAAACAAAAAAAATCACTCCTACCTTAGACAGATAGTAGGTTCTTCTCACCGGTTGTCCATGAAACTAGTTTTTTTTTTTTTTTTTTTTTTTTTTTTTTTTTGCGGTGCTGGGGATTGAACCCAGGGCCTTGTGTTTATGAGGTAGGCACTCTACCAACTGAGCTATCTCCCCAACCCCATGAAAGTAGTTTTGCTCACCCTTTTTTTTTTTTTTGGTGTGGTGGGGGCAGCATTAGGGATTGAACCCAGGGCCTTGTCACAGGTGTGTGCCACCATGCTTGACCTCTTGTCAAATTTCTAATCTGAAGATGATAAGAGGTCACAATTGTTTCGAGGAACTGTGCTCTCTATTGTTTGTCCAATAAAGCCTATTTTTATAATGTGGGCGAGCCTATTTGCTCCTTTTCTTAAAGAATCAGCTCAAACTGTAAGACAACAGGAGAAATCTCCTTTGGCATACGCTACCACCTTTAATTTTCACAACCACTTTCTGAGACAGAGAAATGAGGTAATTGAGACCTAAGGAAATAGGAGCTTCTGGTTAAACGTGGTGGGTTGACCACACACAATTATCTCTGCTCCCCCCAAGAAACCACACCAAAATGAGATTAAAGAAATTTAGGGCTGGGGATATAGCTCAGTTGGTAGAGTGCTTGCCTCACAAGCACAAGGCCCTGGGTTCAATCCCCAGCACCACCAAAAAAAAAAAAAAAAAAAAAAAAGAAATTTAAAAGTACAAAATCATAAGAAAGGAGACTAGCACAAATGAGATTTAATTTGAAAAGTGGGAAACCAGATATCTGAGGTAACTGACATAAATTTGAGGATTTCCCATTCTACCCAGTAAAGTAAATAGGGAAGAAATAATCAGAAACTTGAAACCTGTAAAGACTCAAAACTTTTAACAGTCCTTAAGTGTTCGGAAAGAGGCAATGGCACATGCCCGTAATTACAGTTACTACGGAGGCTGAGGCAGGAGGATCACAAGTTCAAGACCAAGCCTCAGCAATTTAGTGAGATCCTGTCTCAAAAAATAAAAAAGGGCTGGGAATGTAGCTTAGTGGTAAGGTGCCCCTGGGTTCAATCTCCAGTCCTCCCCACAAAAAAGTGGGTAGGGGGGGTGAGAGTATAGCTCAATAGTAAACACTTGCCTAGCATGTATAAGGTTCTGGGTTCAATCCCCAATCCCTAGCACTCCAGAAATGAAGTTAGAAAAACTAGAGTAAATCAATTTTTTTATTTGTTTTTGGTACCGGGGATTGAACCCAGGGGTGCTTAACCACTGAGCAACATCCTCAGCCCTTCTTTTTCGGTCTCACAAATGCTGAGACTGGCCTTGAATTTGTGATCTTCCTGCCTCAGACTTTGTAGTCACTGGGCATGCATGCCACCATGCCCAGCTATATAGTTTGCTTGCTTCATCAAGGCCAACACTTTGGGACATTAGTATTTCTTAAATTAAATGTAAATGTAAACTGGGCCTATAATCCCAATGACTACAGAGGCAAGAAATGCCAATCACTTAGGACTTGGGAGTCCTTTATGAGTTGGTTATAAAAGTATTAATCGTTTCAGCTTTCCTGGGCCCAAATGTAGTTCTCCAAGCAAAGTCATGCACAGCCTGACTACCAAGTAATGACAGGACCTGTGTCCCAGTCTTCTGGTTCTTTCCATGTGTTTGGTGATCATAAGAACAAGGAAACCTTCCTCTGAATTAAGCGCTCCATGAAGATAGATGTTTTATCCTATAGTTTTTATAGACTCAACTGATAGAAGCCAGGCTTAAAGGATTCCTGCTCCTTGAGGATGTGGGGAAAAAGGTACACTCATACATTGCTGGTGGGGCTGCAAATTAGTGCAGCCACTCTGGAAAGCAGTGTGAAAATTCCTCAGAAAGCTTGGAATGGACCCACCATTTGACCCAGCTATCCCACTCCTTGGCCTATACCCAAAGGACTTAAAATCAGCATACTAGAGATATAGCCACATCAATCTTCAATGCTGCTCAATAGGAATAGGAAGCCAGATTGTGGAACCAACCTAGGTGTCCTTCAACTGATGAATGGATAAAGAATTTGTAGTATATATATATATATATATAAAATGGAATATTACTCAGCTATAAAGAATAATAAAATTATGGCATTTGCAGGCAAATGGATGAAATTGGAGAATATCATGCTAAGTGAGATAAGCCAATCTCAAAAAACCAAAGGACGAATGATCTTGCTGATAAGTGGATGATGACACATAATGGGGGGTGGGAGGGGCAAGAATGGAAGAAGGAGGGACTGTATACAGGGAAAAGAGGGGTGGGAGGGTTGGGGGGGAAGGAAAAAATAACAGAATGAATCAAACATCATTACCCTATGTAAATGTATGATTATGCAAATGGTATGCTGTTACTCCATGTACAAACAGAAACAACATGTATCCCATTTAAAAAAAAAAAAAAGGATTCCTGCTCCTTGAGGCGTTGGTCCAATTGCCAACCAGTTTCTGAGCTCCTCAATTCCTCAACTATGCCTCCACATGCTATCAGCACATACTGCTCCTGTAAAGGGGAAACATCCCTATCTCTTTATCTGCTGATAAACTTTTCACCCTTTTAGAGGGCTCAATGTTTCCTTCAGGACCCTGCCCAAAAGCAACAGTTAGGCTTTCTCTTCACAATCCCACACTGCTTTGTTTATCCTTCTCATATGGGCTCTTTGTAGATTCTGAGCCCTCAGTGCCAGTAGTTTTCTGTTCACCTCTCTGGACTTGATGCCTAACATAAAAGTGGGCTCTCAGCAAATTTCTCTTAATGACAAAGCAAAATAGCACCAGGACATTAGAACCAGCAAAAGTGACTAACATGGAAGAGACTGGAGGAAGATGTGAGGATAGGAAGTAAGATACAGAGAGCTCAAAAGGGAAGAAGTCCTTCAGGCCATGTGCTCCTTCCCCTCAGCTCTTACTTTCCCAAATGCTAAGCTACTCACTATTTGAAGCAAAAAAGGAAAAAAATTTGCCAAGCTTTATTTAGGTTGTATTGGTTACAGATAACATATCTAACCCTATATCCCACCCCACCCTGCAGTCCCCTGGGCAGGCTCTGCCACCTTTTCCCTCCAGTCTCACTTCTTATCCTCCTCCTTCTTATCCTTCTTGCCATCCTTGGTGGCCTGGGAGGCCAGAGAGCCCATGGCATTTCGAATGGCTTCATTATTAGGATCCACACCTGGAAGGTTCTCTAGGACACTCTGAAGGAACTCAGGGTCCTGCATCACGTCATAATCATCTTCCTCCTGAAAAAAGGCAGTGTCAGCTCATGCAGTGTACGGGCTGGCAGGGAGCAAGCAGGTGTAAGGGACAGGGGCACACTGCTGCTTCAGCCATGCTCTTCTCTTGACCAGGGGCAGGAGCTAAGGGGTACCTCTAAGCCAAGGGAAGGAAGGAGATTGAGCAAGATACAATACCCAGAGATGTTACATAATCTGCCATATCTGCCCCACCCTTGTGGTATGCAGGTGGAACCCACAGCCTCCTGCATGCTAGGCTAGGTAAAGAGAGCCATCTCACCAGTCCTTCCCTAGATGGTACGAATGCAAACTTATTACTGACCAAACAGAGGAGAAGACTGAGAACTTTGCTAATTGTACTCAGGAGGTAAAAACAGCCATCACATGCAGGTTTCCTGTTATCAGATGCCCAGAAGTCCTTTCTCTTTTTCCCACTCTTTTCACTCTCCTGGGGGGATGATATCCTATAGAACTGGGATTCCATAGGATAGAGTTAAAATTCTCCCACCAGCAATGAAGAATTTGAGAACAGTGGGACATTTTTCCAACTTGGACCAATAGCATTCTGTTGCCTTAAGCAAGGTTTACAAACAAGAAATGCACAAGCATGTGTTGTTTCCTTCTGCTTCTCAAAGAGCTCATTTATAGAACCCAGAGGGAGGAATGGCCTCAGGCCCAGAGAGTTGAAGATCTGACTGCACGGGGAATTTATTCCTGATGGGGGTGGGGGGCTATTGCTGGCCCTCACCTTGGTTGGTTCAGATGTGTCCATGGCTGAGCTGGCATCGAGGTCGGCTGATTCTGCCTGGCCAAACTCTGAGAAAAGGAAGGCAGTCTGCTCAGTTTCACTTCCCCATCCCACGCACTGCCCATGCACTACACCCTGCCCTGGCTTACCTGCTCCCTGTAGGGACATCTGCATGGCATATGCAATCTGCTCTTCCTCAGTCATACTACTTAGATCAGGGAGCCCTGTGCGGCCAAACTCCTGCTGGCTGATGGTCATCTTCAGCAGGGCATCATCTGAGTCTGGGAAAAGGAAGAAAAGGATGGGGTAGAACTGGTGTCACATTCCACACAGACTCACCTCCAGTCATTCTTTCCAGCCCATCCCTTTCACAGATTCCTTTTCTTCTAGATACCCGCCCCGCATTTTCAATATCTCTAGTTTTCAATGTTTATCACCCTGCAGTCCCAGGACTTCAGATTCCACCTCTTTCACCTTCAGTCCCAGCTGTAGCAATCCCAGCCTCAGCTGCAGAGGCTGCCGCTGCCCGCCGTGCCTCCTCCTCCTGCCTTTGCCGCTGCTCTTCCATAGAAACACGAAGAGCCTGGCAAAGGGAAAGGCAAGATCAGATGTCCCGCAGTCTCATTTTAACCAGGAGCTGAGGAAGTCAGTTGAGGATGTAGGAAAGGAGCCTAGAGATCAGCTTCTGGTTTATCATAAGGGAAGGATCTGGAGGAGTAAGAAGTGGTATGGGGAAAAAGGAAGGACTTGGGCAAAGCATGGGGTTTAATCAGGAGAAATGAACAAGATAGGAGTCTGACATTGGCATCTCTACAGATCAAACAGAAATATGGGGAAGAGAATAAATAGGGGGTTTTGGAAAACAAGGATTATAGGAATATTGAGGACTGCCCAGCCCCATGATACAGATACAGATCAGTAAAGGAGAATAACGGAAAAAAAACCCTGGGCTCTACTTTGGGTCAACATTTACTCACCAGGGCCAGCTCAGGATCAGCACTGGGATCCACTCCAAATTCAAAGTCACTAGCACCAAGACCCAGCATGGCACCACCTTCACCAGCCAGAATTGGAGAACTGATGAGAGCATCAGCCAAGCTGGGTCCAGGAGGCACAGTCACCAGATGAGAACCAGTTCCATCTTTGCCATTCAGTGTGTTTACAAAGGCCGTCAGCTTTTCTGTGTTCACCTCCTGTAGGAGAACACATGACACTCTCCTTCATACCTTGCTCCTTCCTCCTCTGTCACCTCAGCTCTTGTCTATAGCTCCTTTCTCATTCTGGTCCCTTCTCTGGGTAAGGTTTGGCCTGAACATAACCAAATCAAGTCAATGTCCCCCAGTTCCAGCTTACCTCTTCCCCAAAATTGATAATGTCAACATTTACTTTTTCTTTCTTGAGGCGCTTAGCCAGTTTAACCAGCTACGAAGAAAGGAAGAAAAATCAAGAAATCAATTCCTTGAGAGAGGAAGACTTGCTTCACAGAAGTACACAGAAATCCACTGACTTCTCCAAGGTCCCCCAACAGAAACAGAATTCTGCATATTCACGTTTCCCCCATGTGATAAGCTCGATGCCTCTGCAGGGATCTCCTAAGTGCTAAAAGACCTCATTTCCAAAAATGGACTGCCCCAAATGCACTATCTCTTGGACTTACGTCCTTCTCATTGTCTTCTACAGGGCTTCCCACAAAAGCAATGATGCGCATCTTGTGATTCTTGCCCTGTCGGTGCTTCAGAGCCAGCTAGTAAAGGAAGAGAAAGTCCTTAGGGTCAACCAACATAATTACCTAGCTCTTCCCTCCATCACTCTATTCCTTTTCTTCCTCATAGTTCCTATGTACTTCATATCTACCATTGTGCTCGCACAAGATCTAACCTCTCCCTTCTTGCTGTGCCTTTCTGTGGCTAAAGAGGAGGGAAAATGAATTCTCAAGTCTAGGGATTATTCCCTTCATAATGCTCACAGATCATAAGATTCATCCCACTATATCCTTTCTGTAGTTCCCCTGTCTCCCCTTACTCTCGCTCTAGTTCAAGATTCCAGAAGAGGGCTGGGGTTGCAGCTTAGTGGTAGAGCACCTGCAAGGCACTGGGTTTGGTCCTCAACATCACATAAAAATAAATTAAAAAATAAAGGTACTGGGTCCATCTACAACTAAAAATTAAAAGATTCCAGAGGAAAAATGAGTGATACTGAAAGCAAACTCCACGCAGGGAGGGAAAACCCCAAGCAGGAAGGGAAAACTAAAGGGACCCAGTAGAACTTACATGGGCTACACGAATGCCAGTGCAGAAGGTGATCTTGCCCTTGGGTTGAACGGTATGGAGCTTAGAGAGGATGCGGCCAGTGTCAGGGGTTAGTGTGGTCAGCACTTCACAGTCACTGGATATGGGGAAGAGCATTTTAGTGAGTTCAGGTAAGCACAAGGACCTCCTAACTTGTGTCTGACTCATAACTTTTTCTTTAAAGTTATTGATAAAAATTATATCTTCATTCTTCTGAATCAAACTAATATTTATTAGAAACCAAGCACAGAAATTATAAGGATTGGTTTGTAAGAAGTCTGCCCTTTGCCTCCCAATGTTTTACTCTAACTTCTCATCCTATTTTGCTCTCAGGGTCCTGAGAATCTTCCACAAAAATTTCATGCTACTTTGTGTCTTCCCACCCTCTCCATTTCTAGACCCATTTTTCAGTTAAGAGCATGTATATTGAAGTGGAAGGTTACTCATTTGACAACTATCAGTTCCTGAAACAAAGCACCACTGGGGTAACAGGATGTGTGATATATACTCAGCTCTGGTCCAAAAATCACTTTTTGTGGATTTTACTTTTTTTTTTTTTTTTTTTTTTGCAGTACTGGGGATTTGAACCCAGGGCCTTGTGCTTGCAAGGCAAACACTCAACCAACTGAGCTATATCCCCAGCCCCAGTGGATTTTACTTTTTTATCCTCCTCTTTTTTGAAGTGCTGAGGATTGAACCCAGGGCCTCACACATGCTAAGCAAATGCTCTACCACTAAGCTACACTCCCAGACCTGACTTTAAAATATACTATGAGGGCTTGGGTTGTAGCTCAGCATTAGAACACTTGCCTAGCATGCTCAAGGCCCTAGGTTCAATCCTCAATTCTGAAACAGAAACAAATAACAAAAAAGAAATAATAATAAAATAAAATATATTGCAAAATTTCATTCCAGGAGATTTTTGTAACTATATCAAATCATTTAAATATTAAAAAGGATTTATTATTGGCATTTATATTAAGTAGTGAAGAACACAGTCTAAGAAGGTTATGGGCAAAAGCAGTCTCAGGGAAGCCATGAAAGGGCAGTCATCTCAGATACTACATGCAACATGTAACATGGGAAGAAAAACCACCCACCTACCAAGTCCCTCCTCCTCTGTCTCACATACTTGGCCAGTGTGATGAGGCCCACGTTGTTCTCAGGGTTGCTTCGAGTCTTTGAGTGACATACTATGTTGACAGCATCCTGTTGGGCCTGTAGCCGAGTGGGTAAGAAGTCTCCATTCCGCATATACTCACTGTTGTCCACACTGTCAGATAAGAGGTGAAGGAAGAGAGAGAAGTATTTTAGGATCTCTCTGAAACATTCTCTTCAGTTCTGAGGCTCCCATTAATCACCTTTCATGTGAGGTACACTATGTTATGGCAGTGGACCTCAGCCTTGGTGGAACACAGAATTACCTGTAATTTTTTTTTATTTAAATATTTTTAGTTGTAGATGGACACAATATTTTATTTATTCATTTTTATGTGGTGCTGAGGATCAAACCTAGTGCCTCACATGTGCTAGGCAAGCACTCTACCACTGAACCACAACCCCAGCCCTGGTAATTTTTTTTAATACAGTGTGTGTATATGACCAAGTTTTATCATGGACTTACTGATGCAGAATAACCAGAGGAGGAAAATTTTTTTAACTTTCCACAATTCTGAAAAGCATCAAAGACTGCAGTGTCCTTATGTACCAGTTGTTATTAAGCTGTAACAGATATTTTAAAATCTGCCATAAAGAGTATATTCAAATACAGGAAATAAAGAAACCTTTTAATCTAGCCTTCTACCAGCAGCCAGGAACCAACCCATGTCCTTGGTCACCAGCACATACAGCTCCAGTTGAATGACAGCTGGTTGAAAACCTCCTTCACATAAATTTAATCACATCTTGACTTGGGTTCATTTTTGCTGATTTCTGGTTTTTTTTTTTTTTTTTTTTTAAATCATGATATTCAGAAAGGTCTTGGGTTCAAAATGTGTTATTTTTCAAGACTGAGATTTGTTCATTAAGAAGCTTCTAAGAGTCATGTGCAGTGGTGCATGCCTGTAATCCCAGTAGCTGGGGAGGCTGGGGCAGGAGGATTGAGAGTTCAAAGCCAGCCTCAGCAAAAAGCAAGCCCCTAAGCAACTCAGTGAGACTCTGTCTCTAAATAAAATATAAAGAAGGGCTGGGGATGTGGCTCAGTGGTTGAGTGCCTCTGGTTCCATCCCCAGTAGCCCCCACCCTCTCCCCACAAAAAACATGAAGAGCAATCTGTGTTTACAGTAGGGTAGTTTTCAATTTTTTTAAGTATTTTTTTTTAGTTGTCAATGGACCTTTATGTTATTCATTTGTATGCGATGCTGAGGATCAAACCCAGTGCCTCACACATGCTAGGTAAGCGCTCTACCACTGAGTCACAATCCCACGTGTTTTAATGGAGATGGCCTGGGGACTATGTTCATTCCTGACCTAGCTTCACTACATATTCAAAGAAGAGGGTGATGAAGAATCCTAGGAGACCTAGAAAGCTAAGGATTCTTATCCAGACTGGGGTTTTTGGTATAACACTCTTTTTTGCAACATGCTAATCCCATCTACAAAGAAAGAATATAAAAACTCTATTTTGAAAATTTAAGTTTTTTCAGAAAAAAACTAACATCCTTCTATCTCTCCTGTCTCCCTCTCTTTTTTTTTTTTTTCCCCCCTGTACTAGGGATTTAACCCGGGGGTAATTCACCAGTGAGCTACATCCACAGCCCTTTTTTTCCTAATAACTTTCATTTTATTTATTTATTTATTTGGTGCTGAGGATTAAACCCACTGCCTCACTTGTGCTAGGCAGGCACTCTACCACTGAGTCACAAGTCCAGTCCAGCTGACCCTTTTTAAACTAAGTTGTTTAGGGCCTTGCTAAACTACTGAGGCTGGCCTTGAACTTTCGATCTTTCTGTCTCAGTCTTCCAAGCTGCTGAATTACAGGTGTGTGTGTGCCACCACTCATAGTTCTCCTGCCTTTTACTATCACATGGATATCAAAGCTGGGAGCTAGCTGTAGAGCACAGCTAAGGCTCCTGTCTTCTAACCAGGATAATGTATCAATTATCTGTAGCAGTGCAATTTCTCTTAGAAGGAGATGTTTTCTACGAGCAACTCCAAATCTCAGTGATAAGTTCCAAAACTACCCATTTTCCATTTTTATGTAATTTATGAAGAAAGACTGAAGTCGTGTTGACTCTCACAGCCACTGAAACTGACTGACCCTTCATTGTGTTGGTCTCCCCCAGAGAGACTTAAGCAGAACACAGAAGTTTGGTTGTCTAGATGTCCAGTTTTTATACCATCACTCTCTTAGATCATTTTGAAGAACATAACCCTCCCTTAAATTTTTTGGGGAATAAATATAAATTTTTCTCAGGAAGAATATAATAAACTGTACAGTTACTCTGACCTATTAAAAAGGTGTTACTGGGGCTGGGGAGATAGCTCAGTTGGTAGAGTGCTCGCCTTGCAAGCACAAGGCCCTGGGTTCAATCCCCAGCACCGCAAAAAAAAAAAAAAAAAAGGTGTTACCAGGGCTGGGGATATAGCTCAGTCGGTAGAGTGCTTGCCTTGCAAGCACAAAGGCCCTGGGTTCAATCCCCAGCACCGCGGAAAAAAAAAAAAAAAAAAAAAAAAGTGTTACCAGAAAAAAATACTTTTTTAGATACTTACAAAAGAGCATATACTAGGCATAATGCAATGATTGTGGTTAAATGTTGAATAGTTTTGGAAGCTGGACTGAATGGCAAAAATGAGGTTTCCTTGATTTTGGATCTCAACACTTCTATCCCTATGAATTTTGACAATCCAAAAGAATCTAGCCTTGTATGATTGTGCTCACCTGTAATACTAGCTACTCAAGTGGCTGAGGCAGAAGGATACAGCAAGTTCGAAGCCAACCTTGGCAACTCAGCAAGACCCTGTCTCAAAATAAAAAAGGGCTAGGAATGTAGCTCAGTGATAAAGTGCATCTGGGTTCATCCCCAATACTGCAAAATAAAAATAATAAATTTTAAAAAAGAGAAAAGAATCCAGATAATACAAAATACAAGTTCTGTTTTCCAGAGACCAAAAGCAGGTAAATGAGGTGGTTACATAAGTGCCTGTAGATGATTAATTCTTGATGACCCCGTAGGTCCCTGAAAGAGAGCTCTAACAGAGAATGATTCTGTGCTAATGGGAGGAAGCAGTGCCCTAGATGAGATACCTCATTTCTACTGGCAAGAAAAATATTGGTTTGGGGGCAATTTTTTTCTTTAGAATGTTCTGTCTAATAATAAACACAAAGCAAAAATGGTAAAGAGATAATTAAGAAGCAAATGGAAAATAAGCAAAGAAGAGAATGTAGGATAGTGTTCAGGCTCAGGTTCAAATTCCCACTCTATTTCTTAGGATCACAGAATTATGATCCTAAGAAAGTTGCATATTTCTCTGAGGTTGTTACCTCACCTGTAAAATGGGTTTTATTGTAACCAACCCTGTGGGATTGCTGTTCAGGTTAAATATAAAGAAAGTACTTAGCAAAGTGCCTGACGCCTACCTAGCAAGCATAAAACAAAGACTGATCCAGAGTGGGAACTCAATACGTACCTCTAAACAAACTATGTAAAGAAGGTCAAGAGCTGACTCTACTGACCATTCCTTATATTTTCCATGATACATTGTTTCTGATTATTCTCCCAACAGGGAAGTAACAGCCTCTCAAACTCTAATATAAAGTACCAAGTCCCAACATAAAACACAATGCAGGCCTTGAGCATAGTCCAGATGCAACAGATACTAAGATAAAGGATTGTGGACAAGACTAGCAGGTGGATAAGGGTGAGGGGAAAATGGTGGCAGAGTAAGAAAGGAGAGAAACGGGGAGAACTGGCTGTGGAGAACAATGCAGTAGTTTTCATACTTTGCCATGAATCAGCACCAGTAGGGTGGAAGGCTGGTGGAGGCAAAAAACAGATGCTTCACCACCTATGTATTCATTCCTAAAAAACATTGTTTAGTCTTCTCAATCTTAAACTTGATATGAATGGAATACATGTGTTTTTTAAAATTCTGAGACAATGTTAAGTTGCAGGTTGGTCTCTTGTCATCCTCCTGACTCAGCCTCCCAAATTACTGGGATTATAGGTGTGTGCTGCTACCCACCATGCCCAGTTTCATCTACCTTTTTCATTTTTTTTTTTTTTTTTTTTTTGGTGCCAGGGATTGAACCCAGCAGTGTTTAAGCTCTAAGTCACATCCCTCCTAGTCCTTTTTATTTATTTATTTGTTCATTTGTTTATGTAGGTACCGGGGATTGAAACTGGGCACTCTGCCACTGAGTCACACCCCTAGTCCTATTTTTTTTTTTTTTTTTTTTTTTTGGTGGTGCTGGGGATTGAACCAAGGGCCTTGTGCATGCGAGGTAAGCACTCTACCAACTGAGCTATATCCCCAGCCTTCCCCCTCCACAGTTCTATTTTATATTTTATTTAGAGACAGGATCTCACTCAGTTGCTTAGCACCTCACTTTTGCTGAAGCTGGCTTTGAACTCACAATCCTCCTATCTCAGCCTCCCAAACTGCTGAGATTACAGGCATGCACCACCGTGCCGGCCAGCTACATTTTTTAATAGGATTCTCCAAACAATTTGGCCATCATCATTATTCCATGCCTGGAGTATTACAATTCACCACCATTATGTCTCTGATCCTAATCTTTCCTCTTACACATGAATCTGGATATATATATATATATAGATATATATATATGTATATAAATAGTACTGCAGGTTGAACCCAGGCATACTCTACCCCTGAGTTATATCCCTAGTCCTATTTTTTTTTTTTTTTTTGACACAAGGTATTGAACCCAGGAGCACTTAACCACTGAGCCACATCCCCAGCCCCATACATACATACATGTATTTATATATATGTTGTGTGTGTGTATATGTGTGTGTGTGTGTATATATATATATATATATATTTTTTTTTTTTCTTTTTTTTTGAGACAGCGTCTTGCTAAGTTGCTGAGGCTCAATGAACTCCTGATCCTCCTGCCTCAGGCTCCCAAGCTGCTGGGATTACAGGTGTGCACCACTGTGCCCAGCCATCCTAGCCCTTTTTATTTTTTGAGACAGATCTTACTAGATTGCGTCTGCTAGCCTCAAACTTTTGATCCTCTTGCCTCAGCTTCCATTGTTGCTGGACTTACAGCCAAAACAACAGTCCTTTTTTTTTTTTTTTTTTTTTTGGCAGGAGGGATTAGGGATTGAACACAGGGTTGCTTAAACACTGAGTCTCTTTTTTATGTTTTGAGACAAGATTTCACTAAGTCTTTAGGGCCTCACTATGTTGCTGAGGCTGGTCTCAAATCTGCAATCTTTTTGCCTCTGCCTCCCAATTTGTTGGGACTGCAGGCACGTGACACCACACCCAGCTCAGAACAATATTCTTTTTTTTTTTTTTTTTTTTAAATGCAGTGCTGGGGATTGAACCCAGGACCTTATGCTTGTGAGGCAAGCACTCTACCAACTGAGCTATATCCCCAGTCCCCAGAATATTCTTAAATGCCATTTCACATAGCCTCTCCCATGACCCTCAGAACTTTTTTTATGAATGTAATCTTTATTTATTTATTTATTTATTTATTTTTTAATGTGGTGCTGAAGATCGAATGCAGTGCCTCACCCATGCTAGGCAAACAATCTACCACTGAGCTAAAACCCCAACCCCAGCCTCAGAACTTTCTTTTTTTGGAACTGGAGATTGAACCAGGGTTTTGCAAATGCAAGGCATATGCTTCATTACGGAGCTACATCCCTGCCTCAGAACTTTCTTGACAGTCCTCAATGGACAGTCGTGAAGACAAAGTTCAACTCCTCAATTTAACCAGGTGCTGTGGTGCACACCTATAATCTCAGCAGCTCGGCAGGCTGAGGCAGGAGAATCGTGAGTTCAAAGCCAGCCTCAGCAAAAGTGAGGCGCTAAGCAATTGACTGAGACCCTGTCTCTAAATAAATAAAAAATCTCTTCAGCTTGACATTCATGATATTCTACTTAATCCCATCTACCTTAAAAAAAAAAAGAAAAAGAAAAAGAAAGAAAGAACAGGTGCAGGGCAAGCCTGTAATCACAGCAACTCAGGAAGCTGAGACAGAAGGACTGTAAGTTTGTGTCCATCCTCAGCAATTTAGTGAGGCCCTAAGGAACTTAATGAAACCCATATCAAAAATAAAAAAAAGTAAAGGGCTGGGGATGTAGCTCAGTGGTAAAATGTCCCTGGGTTACATTCCCAGTACCAAAAAGAAGGAAAACAAACACAAAAACAAACACAACCAGCTATCTTAAACTAACAAGTCATATATCACATCATTCTATTTCCCACTTCCTCATATGCTGGGCATTTACACTTCAGCAGTTTTGTATATGCCCTTCCCCTATCTGTAATCACCTGTCATTCTCAATATTTGTTAAAGTCCCTTCAAATCTCCTCCTAAATTTTTTCTTAAGGACTCCCCAAGTGTCATGGCCACTAATGAAAGCACAACACTTTATAATTTGCAGAACACCATATATATTATATATATATATATATATATATATATAATATATATATTTTAAATACCTGTGCTATAAGACAGAAGTTATTATAATTCCCAGTTTATAGACAGACTTACTAACCTCAAGAACATGCAACTTGCGGCAAATACCAAAAAATGAAGGTTTTCTATCAGATATGCACTCTGTCCCAATCGTTGCCAGACTTAGCAAATCACATAGGATTCCCAGTTAAATTTAAATTTTGGATAAATAAGAAACTTTTTAGTGCAATATCTGGGACACACTTATACACATCATTGTTCTTTTTGTTTGTTTGTTTTCAGTACCAGGGACTGAACCCAGGGACACTTAACCACTGAGCCACATCCCCAGCCCTTTTTATTTTTTTATTTTGAGACAGGGTCTTGCTAAGTTACTTAGGACCTTGCTAAGATGCTGGGGCTGGCTTTGACTCCCAATCCTCTTGCCTCAGTCTCCTGAGCCAGTGGGATTACAGGCATGCGCCACCACTCCCGGCAATAGCCATCTTTTATTTTTATGTACTGTTTATCTGAAATTCAGCTGGGGGGTGGTACTGGAAATTGAACCCAAAGATACTCTACTACTGAGCTACAGCTACAGCTTTTTAAATTTATTTTGAGAAAGAGTCTAGCTAAGTTGCTGAGGCTTATCTCGAAATTTTGATCTTCCTGCTTCAGCCTCCTGAGTTGCTAGGATTACAAGATTGTGCCACCATGCCCAAGCTTGAAATTCATATTTAACTGGGTATGTTGTATTTATCTAGTAGTACAATTTTTCACGGAAGAGAGAAAAGGAGAAACCTCTTAGGTGTCTGTTCCTTCTAACTGGAGACCTGTGTACGTTTGTGTAACTATTCTGCACTATACTCTATGTTCACATTTGGAAGGAACTTTTTTGTTTTTGTGGTGCTGGGGATCAAATCCAGGGCTTCACACACGCTGGGCAAGAACTCTGCCACTGAACTTCATCCCTAGCCCTAAAAGGAACTCGAAACACTGCAAGTTTGTTCTCAGTTTCTAATCGGCTTCGGTCCAAGTCTGAGACTGATGAAGAGTCTCACTGGATTAAAAAAAACATACAAACAACAACAACAACCTTTGTGGTTTTTTAAGTAGCTTAACTAGCTGTGTGACTTTGGACAACTTACTTCGAATCGCTGAGCCTCATCTGAAATGTGGAGGAATATTTACTTTGAAATGCTGCTGTGAGGTTTAAATAAAAGAAGCAATATTCCTGCCACGTAGAAAATAATCTGCAAGTGATGGCTTTAAAGACGAAACAGGGAAAGGGAGTGGAGTTTGAGGTCAAGGAATGGGACATCTAATAATAATCAGAAATATCTTTACCATCATCATCTTTCTTCCTAATATCCATTATTTTAAGGAGAGGAGGGCAAAGTTGGAGAAGCAGCCTAAGATAGTTCTGGGGCTAGTATGGAGCAGATGATGCTGAAATAAAGCAAAACAGCAAGGATCACCGGCTCGGAGCTAGAAGGAATACCCGGTCTGCCTCTCTAGGGCCCCAGGATGACTCAGGGAGTCGCCTCGGCTCCTCCTCTGTGGACCCCAAGGCCGCGTCTCGACCAACAGCCCCTCGGCCTCACCCCGGGGCCCAGCCGGCCTGGGCGCTACGCACCCCCGACCCAGTCACGCCCCCACGAGCCCCAAGGTAGTTCCTCACCAAACCATAGTACTCTCCAACACCATCTTGCCACCTTCCTCCCTCCTGACCGGTTCTCCGAGACTGCCTAACAACAGCTCCTCCAATTGGCCCTCCGGTAATCACCAATCACACACCTCGACGCCGCCCGCCGGTCCCGCCTCCATCCACCACGTTGCGTTCTGGGAGTTGTAGGCGCCACTAAATAAGAGGGACATCCGGGGGTGGATTGGTGTAGAGGGTTACCAAGGTAATGTAAGAGCCTCACCAACACCTTCCCTGCTATTCTAGTTCTCAGGTGGGTTTCCCCACTGGCCGGATCTCAGAGAAACTATGGAGGAACATTCGAATGTGTTGTGGTAATGTCAGTTCCAGCATTATATCTTTTTTTTTTTTTTTTTTTTCCGGTACTGAAGATCGAACTGGGCATGCTAGGAAAGTGCTTCCTCCACTAGTGAATTACACTCCCAGCCACCCACCACCCACCTTTTTACTTTTTCTTAATTTTGTTTTGAGACAGGGTCTTGCTAAATTGCCCAGGCTGGCCTTGAACTCTGCATCCTCCTACACTCAACCTACAGGACTACCTGGGATTATGAGATTCATCACCGCGCGGGCGCAGCAATGTCTTTTTTATTTTTATTTTTTAATCAATTCATTCATTCATATTGGGAGTTGAATCCAGGGCCATTCTACCACTGAGCTACACCCCTAGCCTCCCCACCATTTTTTTTTTTTTTTTTTTTTTTTTTTTTTTTTTTTTTTTTTTAATTGAGACAGAGGCTCACTAAATTGCCCTGACTGGTCCGGAATTTATGATCCTCCTGCCTCCAGTCTCCAGTCACTGAAATCACAGGTGTTTGCCTCCACACCCAGCAATACTGTCATTTTTTAAATATTTTCTTTTAGTTGTAGATGGACACAATACCTCTATTTTATTGATTTATTTTTATGTGGTGCTGAGGATCAAACCTCCCACATGCTAGGCAAGTGCTCTACCACTGAATCACATCCCCAGCCCAAGCATTGTCATTTTTAAAGTGTGGCAGATCTCCAGCTGGGCACGGTAGCTCTCGCCTGTAATCCCAGCAGTTTGGGAGGCTGAAACAGGAGGACCGTGGATTCAAAAGCCAGTGTCAGGAAAAGCAAGGTGCTAAGCAACTCAGTGTAGACCCTGTCTCTAAATAAAATACAGGGGCTGGGGATATAACTCACCACAAAAAAAAAAAAAAAAAAAAAAAAAAAAAAAATAGGGCTGGGGATGTGGCTCAGTGGTCAGAGTGCCCTGAGTTCAGTCCCTGGTACCCATGCCCCCCCCCCCACAAAAATGACGCAAAACCGGTAACAATATTTCAGCTCCCTCTGGTCCCTATAGCACTTTGTTCAGCTTTCTATTATAATCCCTTAGATCCCTGAGTTGAATTTATTTATGTATCTATTTTCCCCATTTAACTAAGGGCAGGAAAGGTTTCTAAATCATTACTTGAGCCCATTAGTAAGCCTGACACACAGCAGGAGTTCAGAAAAGGTTTGACTAAGCAATAAGTTAATCTTTCAAAGAATGGGAGACAAACTAGTAAACAATTTTGGTTAATAATAATATTCAAAATCTGGCGTGGTGGCGCATGCCTATAACCATAACTCCAGAGGCTGAGGTAGGAAGATGTCCATGGTCAAGGTCAGCCTACGCTACTTAGGAAGAAGACACTGTCTCAAAATAAAAAATAAAAAGGGAATTAAGGATATAGCTCAGTGGTAAAGTGTGCCTACCCTCAATCCCCACTACCCAAATTAAATAACATTCATTCAAAAATGCTTTGTTCGGGCTGGGGAGATAACTCAGGTGGTAGAGTGCTTGCCTTGCAAGCACACTGCCCTGGGTTCAATCCCCAGTATCGCGCAAAAAAAAAAAAAAAAAAAAAAAAAAAAAGAGAAGCTTTGTTCTAGGAATTATAGGTAACCTACCTCTTACACAGTATGGCCGGTGACATTAGCTAGCACTCACTCTACTCTGTAACGGGAAAGCAACGGACTACAAGAGACTGAACTATATCTGCCTCTATTCTCAATAGACTCACGTTCAACTTTCGCTTACACACACACACAAAACCGGGAAATTTTTATTAATCCTTTTTTTAAAAAAATTAATATAAAATTATAGTGGAAAAAAAAAAAAAAAAGAAACCTGAACTTTAGTAACAGCTGGAACAATCCGCAGCGGGGGGAGAAGAGTTTTAATTTAGTTGATTTTCTGTGGTTGTTGGTTGTTCGCAGTCTCACGGTGATGGAAGCTGAACATCTATTCGAAGAGATTGAGAAGCTGCTGAAGGTTTGATTCTCCTGGCAGCAACCCGACCCAAACCAAGGGTCTGGGGAATCTTCGCACTATCCCAAGATCTGAGTGGGATGTACTTTTGAAGGATGTGCAATGTTCAATCATAAGTGTGACAAAAACTGACAAGCAGGAAGCTTATGTACTGGGTGAGAGTAGCATGTTTGTCTCCAAGAGGCGTTTCATTTTGAAGACATGTGGTACCACCCTCTTGCTGAAAGCACTGGTTTCCTGTTGAAGCTTGCTAGGGATTACAGTGGGTTTGACTCAATTCAAAGCTTCTTTTATTCTCGTAAGAATTTCATGAAGCCTTCTCATCAAGGATACCCACACCAGAGGAATTTCCAGGAAGAGATAGAATTTCTTAATGCAATTTTCCCAAATGGAGCAGCATATTGTATGGGACATATGAATTGTGACTGTTGGTACTTGTATACTCTGGATTTCCCAAAGAGTCAGGTAATAAGTCAGCCAGATCAAACCCTGGAAATTTTGATGAGTGAGCTTGACCCAGCAGTTATGAACCAGTTCTACATGAAAGATGGTGTTACTGCAAAGGATGTCACTCGTGAGAGTGGAATTTGTGACCTGATACCAGGTTCTGTCATTGACGCCACACTGTTCAATCCTTGCGAGTAGTCAATGAATGGAATGAAATTGGATGGAACTTACTGGACTATTCACATTACTCCAGAACCAGAATTTTCTTATGTTAGCTTTGAAACAAACTTAAGTCAGGCCTCTTATGATGACCTGATAAGGAAAGTTGTGAAAGTCTTCAAGCCAGGAAAATTTGTGACCACCTTGTTTGTTAATCAGAGTTCTAAATGTCGCACAGTGCTTTCTTCACCCCAGAAGATTGAAGGTTTTAAACGTCTTGATTGCCAGAGTGCTATGTTCGATGATTACAATTTTGTTTTTACCAGTTTTGCCAAGGGGCAGCAACAACAGCAGAGTTGATTAAGGAAAATGAAAAAACGCAAAAAGAGAACACACATAGAAGGTGGTGACTGTTTTATAGATATTGATACTGAGGGCCATGCTTTCCATAACGACTACCTTGTCGTTGCAGAAAGCCCTAGATGTAATGATAGTGTAATCATTTTGAAGTATATGCATTATTATATCAAGGAGTTAGATATCTTGCATGAATGCTGTCTTCTGTGTTTAGGTATTCTATGCTACTCTTGCTGTGAAATTGAAGTGTGTGTAGAAAAAAACCTTTTACTATATGAAATTTTAAAAAACTTGTGAACACAATTCAATTTGGTTTATACACAGTGTAATATTTCTGCAGGTATCGTCCAAAATTCCCCACAGGCAAGGCTTTCGTCCTCATTAGGTGTTGGCCTCAGCCTAACCATCTGGGACTATTCTATGAAATTGCTGCCAAAATTATATCCAGTTACCTCCACTTTCTAGAACATATTCTCTACTGTTGTTATTGAAACCAGTTTCTACTTCATATAGATTTTTTTTGCAATAACAATTAAATTTTTCTTTCACACACACACACAAAAAGAACTATAGGTAACCATTGCAACTTACATAGGAGTAAAATTTTCATATCTCTAAAGGAAAAATCAGACTAGGTTGAGCCGTGGGACACAGAGTCCTGGCTTCTGGGAACTACTGGGAAGTATGTGGTTCTGTGTGGGAGTGGTTCCCTGCCTCCTTCTGGAATTTCCCCACAAGAGAATGACTTCCCTAACTCCACCTTATCCTGTCCATCACAGAAGAAGCTCCTCCCATCCTTGCCTCCTTTGCCTGTATGTTACAAATAAAGGACAGTTGGGCGAGTTGTTATTGTAAGAGGGTAGAGCTGGTATGGCCAGACCCGCATGCCCCCTCTCATATAAAAAGAGTATTGGCTCTTGTGTGTTGATTGAGTAGATAAGTTTTTTGGGTAATAGATAGAAAAACCACCAACATCCTCCTCTGGCAGTTAACCCTTTTCGTCTCCATGCAGGACGCGGCAGAGAGGACCCCCACAACTGGCGATACTGTTCAGTAGTTAATCACCCCTGGGTTTAATCCCTGGTGTAAGGAGCAAGGCTGTAGCCATTTCTCACCCGATTCTGCCCCCTCCCCAAACACCATTTTTTAATTTACATTGTTAACTCTTGTTAGTCATTGGTCCAATTAGCCCGCAGGCTTTCACTGTTTAAGGATAATTTCCCTGCTATTTCCTCTCTTTTCTTTCTTTCACGCTTACTCTGTTTCATCCTTTTTTTTTTTTTTTTTCTTTTTGCGGTGCTGGGGATTGAACTCAGGGCCTTGTGCTTGCAAGGCAAGCACTCTACCAACTGAGCTATATCCCCAGCCCTCTGTTTCATCCTTAAGGGCAGACACTCTGCTTGTCTACTAATAAAATTTCTTGGGTGAGTTCTGGCATCCGGAGTGGTTTCTGGGTGTTTTCATTGGTGCCATGACTCAGATGGGCTCTTATACTGCCATTTAGGCAGGTGGAATTCCATCTGATTCCCCAGACCCCCGGATGCTGGTCTCACTTTCCATCTGCCTGTATGCCTGGTTCCACATGCATCACTGGCCTTCAGATTGGTTAGTTTTCCCCCAGGTTGACTTGAACACTCCTCTGCTGACCTGAGACGTGGTTGTTGATTGTCCGGCACCTTTGAGGCGGTTGAGGAGTGGGGGTTCCCTCAGTCATTGACCTTTACAGTTATGGCTGGCCCCCTTAGTTGACCTTATCTGACAGTTGGGTCCTCAATCTTTATGGTGGAGATTCTCTCTCAGGGTTGGGGCCCCTCTCTCTCAAAAATCCTGATATCAGGTCCTCAATTCTTTCAGCTTTTGCCCAGCACACATTGACGGGGATGATGACTCCCATCACTGCACTGCCTTCTTGTCTCCAACCAATTAGTCTGTAACCTCGGTATGCCTTGGACACTGACTTGGCTGTTTCCTCAATTTCACCTTGGGATCTAGGTCTTCCATTCTGGCAGACTCACCCTTGGGACATTTACTAGAAAATCTTAAATCCCTTCACCTGTTCCCTGACCTAGAGCCATCAAAACTTTTTTGCTTGTATAATGCTATTTGGCCACAGTATCCTTTGTATAATCAATCTAGGTGGCCGGTTGATGGCACTTTGGATACTAATGTTTTGAGGGACTTATACAACTGTGAACAAGCGGGATAGTGGAAAGAAATTCTTTACATTCAAGCTTTCTCTTTCTTGTGCACTAAACTTGAATTTTGCTTTTCCTGCAAACCCGAACACCTCCTTTTGGTTTCTTCTCTCCCTCCTAATCCCTCCTCTTCCTCCGACTTCGACCTGGCTAAGGAACCACCCCCATATTGGTCTCCTGTGGCAGAGGCCTTTCCAGCCCCTGCTCTTCCATCTTCTTTGCCCTGCTGTTTCTGCTTCCACCACCCCATCCCCCGGCCTAGTCCTCCCGTCACGCAGTCCGACGCACATGTTTTATCTTTCCCAGATAGAGAAGCAAACTTCATCACAGATCATGTCCAACACCTTGACCCCTGAGGAGCACAGGAGAGTCTGGAAATAGGTGCACAATTATGCAGATGAGGTTCACCAATTGACCCCGATCCATCCACTGGGGCTGAAGCAGTACCAGATAGGGAGCCCCAATGGGACTATAACACAGGGATCGGGCACCTGCAGCAGGTCGAGTTCCAAACTTGCATCCTTGCAGGTCTCTGTAAGGCCACCATTAAACCTATTAACTATGATAAACTTCAGGAAGTAATACAGGATAAGACTGAAAACTCATTTGCCTTTCTAAGTTGCCTCACAGAGGCCCCCATGCTCAAATATCCTAACCAGGACCCTGAAACTCTGGAGGGACGATAGTTACTCATGACTTATTTTTTTTCTCAAAGTTACCTGTACATAAAGGCTAAATTGAGGCAGTTGGATTGGGGGCCCCTCACCCCACATTCAGAAGTTCTAGTGGGGGCATTCAAAACCCAAAATTTAAATACCTAATGCTAGCCAAAGCCTCTCAGCCAGTTAGACCTGCCCAGCCAACCACTACGAGGGACACCCTAGCTCCCAGAAGACCTCCAGGTCCAATGCTCAAGTGTGGAAAAAAGGGCCACTGGGCATGAGTCTGCCCCAACAGTCCCTAGGTCCTTGTCCAAAATGCCATCAACCAGGACATTGGGCAGTGGATTGCCCTGGTGCTTGGAGAAGTGCCAAGTCACCTTCACCCCCTTCCCCAGTGACTCACTGGGATTGGCAATGGATAACTGAAGGGGCCTGGGACTTTTACACCCCACAACCATCACTGTTCAGGAGCCCCAGGTGACCCTTAAGGCTGGCAGTTCCCTTTCCTTATAGACACTGGAGCCACCTTTTTGGTGCTGGGGGAGTTTTGGGGGCCTATTTCCCCTGCCAAATCCTCTATTGTTAGGACAGAGGGAAAACCATACCATCCCCTACAAGCCCCTCCAATAAGTTGCGGTATCAGACAAATCCACTCCACTCATTCCTTTTTGATAATTCCTCTGTGCCCCATTTCCCTCCTGGGAAGGAACATCCTAACCAAATTGGGTGCCTCTATTTCTTTCTCACCCACCATGCTCCTTCACCAAGCCTTCTCTGCTATTCCTCTTCTCATGACCTTGCAGGAACATACAACTCAACCTGAGTCATCCTATCTCCTTCCTCCTTCCCTTGTTGACACCAAGGTTTGGGACACCCACACACCCTCTTTAGCTACGTGCTCGCCTATACTCATTCACTTGAAGGATCCAACATCCTACTCAGCTCAGGCCCAATATCCCCTTCCCCAAAGGAGCCTCTTAGAGGGCTTCAACCAGTCATCCAGGATTTAAGGCAGAAAGGCTTCCTGCACCCCACCAACTCACCTTATAACACTCCTATCCTGGCTGTTAAAAAGCCTAATGGATCTTATCGTTTGGTGCAAGATCTCCGCATCATCAACTCAGCAGTTATCCCCATCTTCCCCATTGTTCCCAATCCCTGCACCTTGCTTTCTTCCATCCCCTCCTCCACCACATAATTTTCTGTGTTGGATTTGAAGGATGCCTTTTTCATCCTCTCTCTTCATCCTGACTAGCAGGCTCTCTTTACTTTCACCTGGACTGACCCTTCAAAGTTTCTTCTCAGATGACCTGAACAGTTCTCCACAGGGATTTTGGGACAGCCCTCACCTCTTTGGCCAAACACTGTCTCATGATCTTTCGTCTCTTTCTTTTCCTCCTATCTCTTACAGTATGTTGCTAATCTTCTTCTATGTGGTCCCTCCCTCGAGGACTCTCAAGGAGACACTATTAAGCTTCAAAATTTTCTGGCTGACAGAGGGTATAGGGTTTCTCCAGCAAAGGTACAACTTTCCCAACCTCGGGTTATTTAGGAGTCAGCCTTTTACCTGGATATAAGGCCATCATTGTAGAGAGAAAAGCATTGTGGCAGGACATGCCCACTCCATCTACCAAGGAAGAAATCCTTTCCTTTTTAGGGCTAGCAGAATATTTACGATCCTGGATCCAAATATTTCCATCCTGGCAGCCCCTTTGTATGAGGCTTCAAAGGACATTCCCACTGAAACTCTTCTCAACCCAGTAGAAGCCCCTTTCCAGACCCTAAGGAAAGTCCCTCTTCAAGCTCCAGCCCTACACCTCCCTGACATCACCAGATCATTCTACCTGTTTGTCTCTGAGAAAAGTGGGTTCGCTTTGGGGGTCTTAGGACACATGTTTGGTCCCACCTTTGGCCCAGTGGCATACCTATCAAAAAGGTTAGACCCCACTGTAAAAGGCTGAGCATTGTGTCTTAGGGTATTGGCTGCAGCATTTGTCTTAACCCAGGAATCAAAAAAAAAAAACCTTTCCTTTGGGGCTCCCACTGAAGTGCTCTCACCTCGTCATCTGTCTGAGCTTCTTACTTATAAGGGTCTGCAAACTCTACTGCCTGTCGGGTGTTAGTTTGCAAACTTCTCTTATTGAGGATTCTTCCATTTCCTTGAAGACATGCTCTCCTTTAAATCCAGTCACCCTCTTACCCCTGCCTTCCAATATAACTAGTTGCCTTGAAATTCTGGAAGAGTTACTCCCCTGCCCCTCCAATGTTCAGGAGGGGGACTTACACAACTCTACTTGCATGTGGTTCACTGATGGGAGCTCTTTTCTCCATGAAGGGATCCAACGGGCTGGATATGCCATTGTCTCCCTGGAAAAGGTTGTAGAATCAGGACCACTACCTAATAACACCACTAACCAACAGGCGGAACTAATTGCCCTCACTAGTGCATTCACCCTTGCAAAGGGAGAATCCCTCACAATCTACATTGACTCTAAATATGCTTTTCATATTAATCTTTCCCATGCAGCTATTTGGAAAGAGAGGGGCCTTCTTACCATACAAGGGAACTCCATCACCAACTCTAGCTACATCCTAAACCTCCTTGAGGCTCTTTGCCTCCCAGCAACACCATAGGCCTTGTACATTGCCAAGCTCATCAGACAGATCCATCATTTCTTCAGACAACAAGGTAGATGAGGAGGCTAGAAGAGCGGTTCTATCATTGACACCAACCCCTATTATGACTCTTCGTGATCCCTTACCTCCACTGCCTCTCAACAGGGAGATACTTTCCTACCTCCATTGTCTGTTTCACCCCCACCTTTCTTCGCTCTCACAATTTAAGACTCATTTGCAACTATCCTCCTCTGACATTTCATTTCTTAAAGAACTCTCCTCCACATGTGAAGTTTGTCTATGAACTAATTCTACAGTTGTCAGACCCCCACTTTTCCAACTCACCAGACTTGTGGCACCATTGCAGGGGTAGACGGGCAACTTGATTTCACTCATATGCCCACAGTAAGAAAATATAAATACCTTTTGGTTATGGTAGATACCTTCTCAGGATGGGTTGAACCATCCCCGCCTCCAACAAAAGGGCACTAATCATCTCTACCTTCATCCTTCATGAAATCATTCCTCACTTTGGAGTACCTACTTCTCCAGTCAGATAATGGGCCTGAATTCATTTCCCAACAATTTGCCAAGACTCTTGGAGTTCCCTGGCATTTTCATATTTCCTTTCACCCAAGGTCATCCAGTAAAGTAGGACTAACAAACCAAACTCTTAAAAATGTTTTAACGAAATTTTCTTTAGAACTTCACCTTGGGGCTGGGGTTGTGGCTCAGTGGTAGAGCGCTTGCCTAGCAGGTGAGGCACTGGGTTCGATTCTCAGCACCACATAAAAATAAATAAAGGTTAAAAAAAAAAAAAAGAATGCTCTAAAAAAACAGGACTTCCCCTTGACTGGGTTAAACTCCTGCCTCTTGCTCTTCTGCATCATCACTTGCTCCCAAACCTGCAAAAATTTCCCCTTTTGAGATGAGGTACGGTCATCGCATCCTTCCCCCTGGGATAATGCCTCTTCCTTCTCCTTCTCCATATATTCATTCCTCTCCTAAACCACATATGGGCATTCCTATGGCGTTACACCAATTCCTCCCTGCCTAGACCCTTGTCTGGTCCCCTGGCTCAACCTCTTCAAATAGGAGAGCAAGTTCTTATTTCTCCTCCTCAGGAGGCTACAGCCCCTCTGTCTCCTAAAAGGCAGGGACCCCATACGATGATTCTGGCTACACCAGTGGCTGTCAAGGTGCCAGGTTTCTAGGATGGCTACACATTTCTCGGGTTAAGCTCTATTCTCAATCCACAAATTCCACTCCAGCTTCTAACCCTCAGGTTTCTTCCAATCAATATTTGGCCACTCCAGTGGGACCTCTCTGCCTCAGGCTGAAGGCCATTAAACCCTCCACCCTTTTTTCCATTCTGGAGGCCAACAACCAGAACTCCGAGGCGCCAGACAACTACACTCAGTCATGAGGACTGGACTGCCAGCTACATTCTTGTCTCTTTTGCTATTTTTCTAATTATTGAATTTCTTCTTCTTAACAGATCTGTCCAGCTTGTATTAAAGGACTATCAGGACCTTATAAAGGATGAATCGGAGCCTGACTACAAGGACACTCCTGAGGTGAACTTCCAGTCTCCAACCCCCACTCACTGCAATGATAATTCCTTCCCCTGAATCAGCTCTATGACCATGTTCAGCAGGAAGCAGTGATTGAAAATGGATCTTTGGGGCCGAGGATTTAGCACAGTTGGTAGAGTGCTTGCCTAGCATGCACAAGGCCCTGGGTTCAATCCCTGGCACCACCAAAAAAAAAAAAAAAGAAAAAGAAAAAGAAAAGAAAATAGATATTTGCCCATAGGCCCCAAAGGGATTTTCTTATAAAAACAAAAATGGGGGAATGTAAGGACCAAGGCTGCAGCCATCTCTCTCCTGATTCTGCCCCCTCCCCACACACCATTTTTTAATTTAGATTGTTAATGTTCTTTTTTTTTTCTTGCTTGTAAAAAAATTTTTTTTATTGTAAACAAATGGGATACATGTTGTTTCTCTGTTTTGTTAACGTTCTTGTTAGTCACTGATCCAATTAGCCCACGGACTTTCACTATTTAAGGGTAATTTCCCTGCTATTTGCTCCCTTTTCTTTCTTTCACTCTCTCTTTTGTCCTTAAGGGCAGACACTCTGCTTGTCTGCTAATAAAATTTCTTGTGTGAGTTCCTGTGTCCAGAGTGGTTTCTGGGTGCTTTCACCTGTTAAAAATTAAAAAAAAAAAAAAAAAAAAAAAAAAAAGGTATAGGCAAAAATGAGTGACAAATTCAAACATAAAAACTAAATACTTTTGGGAAAGGTGCTGAGGATCGAACCCAGAGCCTTGTACATGCTAAGAACCCACTCTACCACTGAGCTGTACCCCAATCCCCCAAATGCTTTTTAAAAAACACATGAAAATTATGTAAAGAAAATAACAAAAACCTGTCAGAGATGGTGGTGCATGCCTGGATGCCTGTAATCCCAATGACTTGGGAGGCTGAGGCAGAGGATTGCCAGTTCAAAACCAACCTCAACAACTTAGGCCCTAGGCAACTTAGCAAGACCCCATCTCAAAATAATAAATAATACTGGGGATGTGGCTCAGTGCTTAAACCTCCCTAGATTTAATCCCTAATCCCAAAAAAAAAAAAAAAAAAGTAAAACAGAAACCAAACCAGCTACATAATGTAAATACAACTATGTGACCATAAAAGTTGAAAATAGAGGAAAAAAGTATTTGCTAATGGTAATAAAGTTTTAGAAAGCAACAGCTATTTTACAATAAGGCTATGAATGTAGTACAGTGGTAGAGCACTTGCCTAGTATGTTGAAGGCCATGAGTTCAATCCCTAGCACATCATAAAGTAAAATAATTTAGGGAAGCTAGGCTTCATGGTGCTTGTCCATAATTCCAGCAGGGAGGCTGAAGTGGGAGGACCACTTAAGTCTGAAGTTTGAGAACAGCCTAGGCAACATAGGGAGAACCTTCTCAAAAACAAAACAACAAATGAACATATTATCTAGGAAATGTAGGCTAAGAATGGAAGGGGTCCTATGATTGAACCCTGGGATATTTTGATATTTAGATAAGAGTTGGAACAAATCCTGATAAGAACAACCAAGAGAAAGTAGTATCTTAGACCTGAAGAAGAAGTAAACACACCTGCTATTGACCTCAAGAAAGATGAGGACTGATAAATTTAGTAACACGGGAGGGCATTAATGACCTTAACAAGAGACACTAGTTGGTGGGAGAAAAATCTTTTGAGTTCAAGAGAGAATTGGGGGCTGGGGTTGTAGCTCAGTGGTACAGCACTTGCCTAGCATGTGTGAGGCACTGAGTTCAATCCTCAGCACCACATACAAAAAATAAAGGTATTGTGTCCATCTACAAACTAAAAAAAATTCTAAAAACCTATTTGTAAGCTATGCACAGTGGTGCACACCTGCAATTTCAGCAACTCAGTAAACTATTACAGAAGGATTGCAATTTCAGAGTTAGCCTAAACAACTTAGACCGTGTGTCAAAACAAAAGAGGACCGAAGATGGAACTCAGTGGTAAAGTACCCCAGGGTTCAATGCCCAGTACTAAAGAAAAAACAAAAAGAAACAGAAAACTACTTGCAAAAATTCATTTGTAGCTGGGCGCAGTGTCAAACATCTGTAATTCCCGCAACTTGGGAGGCTGAGGCAGGAGGATTGCAAACTAGCCTCAGCAATTACAGAGGCCCTAAGCAACTTAGTAAGACCCTGTCTTTAAAATAAGGGCTGGGTGGACTGTGGCTCAGTGGTAGAGTGCTTGCCTAACACATGTGAAGCACTGGTTTGATTCTCAGCACCACATAAAACTAAATAAACAAAATGAGTATTGTGTCTATCTACAACTAAAAATATTAAAGAAAAAAAAAAGGGGGGGTTGGGAATGTGGCCCAGTGGTTGAGTACCTCTGGATTCAATCCCCAGTGCCCCGCCCACAGATAAAATCATTTGTAAAAGTATTAATACTTTAATATTATAGTTTTTTTATATATGTGTGTGTGTGTGTATATATATATATATATATATTTTTTTTTTTTTTTTTTTTTTTTTTTTTTTTTTGCAGGGGGTACTGGGGATTGAACCCAGGGCCTTGTGCTTGACAGGAAAGCACTTTATGAACTGAGTTATATCCCCAGCCCAGTATAATATTTTCAAAAAGTCCTTATCAGGGCTGGGTTCATCTCCGTGGTAGACCACTTGCCTAGCATGCACAAAGCCCTGGGCTATAACCCCAGCATGCAAAAAGAAAAAAAGAATTACTATAGGTTTTAGGGGAAGGGGGTACAATTGGTGGTAAAGCACCTGTCTAGCATGTGTTGGAATATTTATGGATGAAAGGATATGATGTCTGGAACCTATTTTAACTTAATTAACTTAGAAAAGCAGAAAGTGGAGGTGGGGCAGAAAGTATAGATGAAACAGGCTCCCCCCATCTGCCCAGTACCAGAGATTAAATCCAGGACTTCCAGAAGCTAGGCAAGCACTCTACCAATGAGCTACATCCCCAGCCCCAGACTTATATTATTTATATTGGTAATTATTGAAATTGGGTTATATGTACATGGTGATTCAAACTACTCATTTTTGGTTTGGACATTTCCATAAAAAGGGGGAAAAAAGTGGAAAGAGGGAAGATAAATTGGAATCAGTAAGCAGATCCTTATTAGTGGACTTTTCAATTTCTTTTGTAGTACTGGAAATTGAACCCAAGGGTGCTGTACCACTGAACTACACCCCAGTCCTTTAATTTTTTTTGTATTACTTAAATTTTGCAGTACTAAGAGATTGAACCCAGAGGCACACTACCACTGAACTACAATGCTAACCCTTTTTGAATTTTGAGTTAGGGTCTTGCTAAATTGCCCAAGCGGGCCTCCAACTTGCTAATCCTTCTGCCTCAGCCTTCAGAGTAGCTGGGATTACAGATGTACACCACCATTCTTGGCTAAATAGCAATTTTAGAAGATTTAAAAATACCCAGATTTTCATTTCCCAAATAAATGAAGTCTAAATAGTTTAATCTGGTATCTTATTTCCACTGGCAAATCTTTAATGAAAGCATGAGACTCCAGAAATACCTTTTGGAATAGCTTAAACTGACATGCTTAAAATACTAGAGCATATGAGGATTTTCAACCTTATTTTACTGTGATTTTGATGTCCCTTTTATTTTCAGAAGTTTCACACTAATAGAATTTGTTTGTATCTGAATACAAATTAGTGTGCAGCTATAGAATGAACACTATAGTTGCCACTCACCACTAGAGGGATCCTCTGACCAGAAAAGGGTTATCTATTCCACTACCTTGAACAGTGGTATACTGAAGAGGTAATGACAAGGTTGGGGCAGCAAAAAAACCATGTATGCCTAAAACACATTTAGATACAATTCTTGTTAGGGAAAACTGCTTTTTTGGAAAAAAAAAAAAAAATCTTTTGGATATTGATAGACCTTTGTTCACTTATTTATATGTGGTACTGAGAATCAAACCCAGTGCCTCACACATGCTCTACCACTGAGTCACAACCCGAACCCCCACTTTCTCTTTATCTAGCCTAAATGAGGGCTGAACCTGTGATTAAAGTCAAAGTTAAACCAGGAATCCCTAATTCCTCTTTCAATCCAATAATTCCATCAAGTGGTTTTCCTACTATTTTGCAGTACTGAGGATTGAACCTAGGGCCTCACACATGCTAGGCAAGTGATTTGTCTACCACTGAGTTACATCCTCTGCCCTTTTCATATTTTTTGAGACAGGGTCTCCCTCAATGCCCCAACAGTCCTTGAACTTGTGATTTTTCTGCTTCAGTCTCCCAAATTGCTGGGATTACATGTGTGCACCACTGCACCCAGACCCCATCAAGTTTTTGTTACCATTTCAATGCTGGTAACTTTTCTTTCCAATTGCTGTCACCATCAACCCAGACACACATCACCTCACATCTGACTTACTAGTCAAACCAGTCTTTGTTTTTTCAAAAATTTATTTAGGCTGGGGAAATAGCTCAGTCGGTAGAGTGCTTGCCTTGTAAGCACAAGGACCTGGGTTCGATTCAGAGCACCCAAAAATAAAAGAAAAAAAGATGATGTAAAAATTTATTAAAAAAAAATTTTTTTTGGTTGTTGACAGACCTTAATTTTACCTTTTTTTCTTTTTCTTTTTTTTCTAAATTTTGGTTATATGTGGACTCGATGCCTTTATTTATTTTATGGTGCTGAGGATTGAACCTAGTGCCTCACACGTGCTAGGCAAGTGCTCCACCACTAAGTCACAACCCTAGCCCCCTAATTTTATTTTTTATACCTTTATTTTTTTATTTACTTTGCATGGTAGTAGCCTCTAATCCAAGTGGCTCCGGAGGCTGAGGCTGGATCGCAAGTTTTCAAAGCAAGTCTTAGCAACTTAGCAAGACAATCTCAAAATAAAAAATAAAGAGGGTTGGGGATGTGGCTTACTGGTTAAGACTCCCTGTTTAAAAAAAAAAAAAAAAAAATTGTTAACAGATCATCTTTGAGTAATTTTTTGGTTTTGGATGTTTTGCAGTGCTGGGGATTGAACCCAGTGCCTTGAGCATACTAGGTGAGTGCTCTACCACTGAGTACTCACTGCCCTGAATTATTTTGATCATATCCAAACCTATTCCATGGCTCCCCACTGTCTATAGCTTAAAATGAAAATTGCTTGGCCTAAAAGTCAGGGTTGTCCATGTTTCCTTTATATATACCTATTTCAATATTCTCACCATGATCTCTTCCTCAGTCTTTTAAAACAGACCATTCTCATTCCTCTAGGCTATTGTGAAGTGAAACCTTCCTGAATACTTCCAGTTCCCAGTAATCTCTAATCTCTTTCCATTTTTTGTACCATCTTTCAGACAACTTATGCTTAGTCATCTCACATCTAATGTTTTTGTGTAAAAGTATGCACTTTACTCCTGGATATTATAAACTCTTGGACGGGCAATTACTTCTTTTTAACTCCAACTGCCCTGGGCATTGCTCACTAGCTGTTACAAGAATATCTGTAAAATAGTCTTAAAAGGATAGGGAATAGTGGTATGGAAAGGAGGACTTAGTTGTTTCTAAAGTTTCCCTATCTCCATGCCTTAAAACGAACCTACCTGCTGAGCACAGTGGAGCATGCTTGTAATTCTAAGCAATCCATCCATAATTCTAAGTGACTCAGGAGGCTGATCTCTCAGCAAGTTAGCAAAGCCCTAAGCAACTGAGTGAGACACTGTCTCAAAATCCTGTTAAAAGAACTGGGGGATGTAGCTCAGAGGTAGAGTGCTTGCCTAGCATGCACTGAGGTTCCAGCCCTAGCATCAAAAATCTATCAAAGGGCTGGGGATGCTCACCCTTGGGTTCAATTCTCAGTCCCCAACTCCAGAGTAAAAAAGGGCAGGGGATGTAGCTCGGTAGTAATACATCTCTGGGTTCAATTCCCAGTCCCCCTGCCCCAAAAATATAAAAATAAAAGGAGCCCCTGGGGTCAATACACAGTACTAGGAAAAAAAATAAAGGATGGGGGCATATCTCAATGGTAGACTACTTGCATTAGGTCCAAGTCCCTGGGTTCAATCCCCAGTACTTAAACAAAGAAAAACAAAAATAAAAACAAACAAAAAATCAAATAAGAGATCTAAATAAGTGATGAAAGTTTAGTACATTAAAATCAGATATTTATTACTTTTATATCACATTTGCCATTTCTGAACAATACAAAGTAGAGGCAAATAGTAACACTTCATAAAAACGATGAGTCCCCTATTCCTTTCCCTAAGACCCAGCCCTCCCTCAAATATCCCCTCCCACCCCTTACAGAACTCTGTCCTGAATAAAACATTTAAATACATCATAAATAGTAAATTATGAAAAAAAAAAAAAAAATAGCAAGAATTGTTTCTTTCCTTCTTGTAAAAAAACATGGCAGCAAAGACAGGCAGCCAGAAACTGGTTTGGAGGTGTCTAATATAGACAGTTATTTGGTGTATGGGTTAACCTACTATCCAGGTACAGTGGGATGGAGAAGGGATATTGTGGGACTTCAACAATCTGCCTGAGACACAAAGCTTTCTTCTTCCCCTGACAAGAAAGGACGGATCAGATGGGACAGCCACAAACAACTCTTAGAGATGGGTAGGTGAGTGCTTATATAGCTCCCATTTCCAACTTCCCTGCATGAAGACAGGAGGCAGAATGTGTAGCACAGCAATAACCTTACCAAGAGTCTGCTGGCTCCCCAAGAGTTTAAGAAAAAATTCTCAAGTCTGATAGGTATGGACTGCCTGTTAAACAGACACAGGTGTCTCCCTCCACCTTAGCTCCATGAACAATAGAACATTGTTGGAGAAAAATGGGAAGAACAAAGAAATCTCCTTTGGAGAATGGTAAAGTCCTCAATTTTAGAAAACAACCAGAATACATTTCAAGTTGCAAAACAGTAATAATTATATGGCCTGGCAATGAACAGTGTCCTCCCTAGGAAGAGCTTTGAAGAGCCCCATAACCACTCCACTGTATTAACAAAACAAGTAAAAAATAACCCCATGTTGTACTATCTCCATTCCTTCAACCTTTGAGAAATTCAAGAGGAGTTAAAGGACTGCTGCTTTCAGAGCAATCACCACATTTCTGTTTTACGAACACCAGGGCTCTTGTGGGAACCATATAAATAGGCAACTCTTTGACACTTCTGGAGTTTGATCTGAAACTGCCTTGAAATTGTGCTGTGAACTGTTTGTTCTTTTCCTTTTTAAAGGAAAAAAGAAGGTTGGGAGGTGGTTAAACACCCTTACTCTCCCAAAAACCTTTATAAAAAGTGCAGGGATCTTATTTCAGGGATCAGAGAAAGAGCTAAGATGGGAATAATCAGACAGTCTGTCCTGAGGAAATTAATAAAAGTCCAGCTCCTGGTGACAGGCAGGTGAGGAGGGAAGAAAACCACCAAGTCCAGCAACCCCACTACCAGCACAAAGACTGGGGCTTTGAAAAAATTCAGTTGTAGAAGTCAAGGCAGGCCAGTTAAAAATTCATGCTACCCAACTCAAGTGGAGGGGATACTGCTGTCTTCAATTGTCCAAGGCACTAATGCCCATTCAGAGGAAGGTCACGGAGAATAAATTCTTCTTCAAGTAGGAAATGGAGAGCTCCCCTAGCTTCCAAATTATACTCCTTTTTTCATGACCAAGCAGAAGAAAACTCAGCATTTCTGGGGCAAAGGCTGACATCCTAGGATCACAGAGATAGCAGAATCTTATTTCAGGTCTTCTAAGATTTGTTGCTCACTGAAAAGGAAAAGAATTGTAAAGTTAAGTATGTGGAGTATATTTAATAAGGAGGTAGAAATGAAATTCAAGTTAATTTCAATCTAGCTGCCAAAGTTAAGATACTTTCTTCTATTTCAGTCTCAAGTTTCCAAATATAAGGTACCCAAACCAAAAATTTTAGGGACACCCTCTAACCTTGCTAATTAACTTCTTGCTCCATTCCATCAGTGATCCACTTTTATTATTATTTTTTTAACTAGTATCAGGGATTGAACCCCGGCATGTTTAACCACTTAGTCACATCCCCAGCCCTTTTTCTACCCTCCAAACGATTCTACTTCCCCTACATTCCAAACACTCACATGGGAGAACTCTGACTCCGTAACTTCAAGCTTTTCCAACATTGAACTAAAAGGAGAAAAAGAGACAGGAGAAGAATTAGAAGACTTAAAAAAAAGACTCGCCTCTAACGTCATGCTGCTTCACTTCAGGATCAATTTTGAATTCAGAAAGATGTTAAGAAGCTACCCGATTTAGAAGCACATTGTTTAAATTATGTAGTTTCTCGAGTACTATAAAATATTTCATAATACCCCACTCTTTTCTTCAATTCCTAAGTATGGAAGGCAGCCTCTAAGGGTGCTCCCCCAAATATCTTCCTCCTGGTATTCTTCATGTCCTCCTCTTAAGTATGGGTTGAATTTAGTGATTCTCTTCTAACAGAATGTAGTACAGATGAATGTAAATTCTAAGACTAGGTTAAGAAAAAACTGTAGCTTCCTCTCAGTTTGCTTGTTCTAAGGGAAACTAGCTGCTATGCTGTCAGCTGCCCTATAGATGGGACAATGTGACAAGGAACTGAGGAAGTATCATCAGAAAAAAGTCATCAAGAGGGGAGGGAAGAACAGAAGTTCAATGGATTAGACAAAGGGGAATGAAAGAAAGGGAGGGGAGATGGGAATAGGAAAGATAGTAGAATGAATCAGGCATAATTTTCCTATGTTCATACAAGAATACACGAGCAGTGTAACTCCACTTCATGTATAACCACAAGAATGGGAAGTTATACTTTACGTATGTTCAATATGCCAAAATATACTCTGTCACGTATATTTAAAAAGAACAAATAAATAAAGTATAAAAAAAAAAAAAAACGGCTGAAATTGTAGCTCAGTGGAGTGCTTGCCTAGCACGTGAGAGGCACTGGCTTTGAGCCTCAGCACATTAAAAAATAATAATAATAATTAATGAAATAAAGGTTAAAAAAAAAAAAAAGTCACCAAGAAATTGCCCTCAGTCCAAAAGCCTTCGAGGAATAATATATATATATATATATATATATATATATTTTTTTTTTTTTTTTTTTTTTTTTTTTTTGCGATGCTGGGGATTGAACCCAGGGCCTTGTGCTTGTGAGACCAGCACTCTACCAACTGAGCTATATCCCCAGCCCTGAGGAATACTATAATCAACCATTTAAGTAGGTTTGGAAACAGATCCTCCTCCATGCAAATTTTCAGATGAGACAACTGCCCTGGCTTTCAGTTGAATGTAACCTCTGGAGATACCTGAGCCAAAAAGGCATATATAGCTAAGCCACACCTAGATGCTTGAGCCATAGAGTCACAGAAACTTAGGACAATGCTGTTTTCAACTGCTAAGTTTTGGGGTAACTTGTTACACAATTGATAATACAGATTTTTGTAGCTGCTCTAACAAAAATCTAAAATGGGGTTCTAGCATGCAGTGGTAGAGTGCTCACCTAGCATGCAAGGAGTCCCTAGGTTCGATTCCCAGCAGCACCACACCATCATCACTGCCACAAAAAAAAAAGAAAGATGGCTTTGATTTTAGAGGATGGGAATGGCTCTGAGGAGAGTTTTAATGCAACTTTAGTATCCTGAATGGGCTATTTACAGAATTTTGGACTAACGGGTTACCAGTGAGAAAAATCTTATTGTAATGGCACAAAATTTAGCAACAATATCATCCAGTTAGTGAAAAGCGGAACATGTGCCTAATGTAATGAACTGGGTCATCTGGCTAAAGAGATTCCAACTGACGTCCTGAAGGTGTCACCTGTTTTTTTTCTTCCTCTTTTTTAGAGGTGTTGGGATTGAACCTAGGGCCTCATGCCTGCAAGGCAAGGATTCTACCATTGAGCCACATCCCAAGCCTAGGGGAAGAATTAACAAGCAAAAAGAAGCCAGAATTTGGGAAGTTTTAAAAATTCTGAACCTTGCTGGGCACAGTGGTGCATACCTATAAACCCAGCCACTTGGAAGGTTGAGGGAGGAGGATTGCAAATTTGATGTCGGCCTTGGCAATTTAGCAAGACCTTGTTTCAAAATAAAAAAGGACTGGGATATAGCTCAGTGGTAAATCACCCCTGGGTTTAACTCCTAGCACAGACAAACAAAACAAAAACCAAAAACCTGAAACTCTCCAGAAAGCAATTAATGCTAAAATTAAGAAATGGCAGCAGGGTGCGGTGGCACATGCCTGTAATTCCAGGGGCTTGGGAGGCTGAGGCAGGAGGATCACAAATTCAAGCTCAGCATCAGTCATTTAGTAAGGCCCTAAGCAACTTAGTAAGATCCTGTTTCAAAATAAAAAATAAAAATAAATAAATAAATAAAAAGTGATGTGTATGTGTATGTGGTAATGTACCCTTGGATTCAATCGCCAGTACCCCACCCCTGTGCCAAAGAAGGAAAAAGAATATTACTTAGCTGCAAATACATTGTAGCTTTCATGAAAAAGGAAGGTTTAGAGTACAAAATACAGAGTCCAAAGAGTAAAGCCAAGAGACATATGAATTATTCTCCTACTCTGAGACCTAATCAAAGAAACTCTAACACTTCCTGAATTTTAAAATAGCTAATGCATCAATAACTTCTTTTATGCCTCCCATACCTCCTCACCTTTTTTTTGGGAGAGGGACACCTGGGGCCTCATCTCACCTTGTACATTGACCAAGCACCCTCACACTGAGCTGTACCCAAGCCCCTGCACCCCCCACCACTTTTGGTACTGGGGATCAAACCCAGGGGGTGCTCTACCTCTGAGCTACCTCCCCAGCCCTTTTTATTTTATTTTTGAGACGGGGTCTTGCTATGGTGCTGGGGCTGGCCTCAAAGTTGTGATCCTCCTGCTTTAGCCTCCCAAGTAGCTAGGATTACCAACATGCATGACCATACCCAGCAGCCTAAGAGCTCTGCTTCAGAATCTGTGCTTAAGGAACTATACCTGGGAAGCTCACTCAACCTGAATCTGACTCATATAACAAAATTTTGGGCTTTGATCCAATGCTAAAGGAGATAACACTTCTGGAGATCTTTGGAAGAAGCAAATGTATTTTGCACATGGAGAGATTTAAGTCACTTGGAGCCAGGAGTCAGACTGTAATATGTAGTTCCTAAAATAGCTCCCAATGATCCATGCTCCTGGTATTTACATACTTGTATAATCCCTTCCTCTTGAGTGTGGGCTGCATTACTCAGTAGAATGCAGCACAGGTAATAGTATCCTATCAATTCTGTTATTAGGTTACAAAAAGACTAGGGCTTCTGCTCAAGCATGAGAAGAAGATAGGTGCCACGCTCTGAGCTGCCCTTGTACAGAGGCCCACATAGCAAAGAACTGAGGGAGACCCTCAGTCCACAGCCAGCAAAGAACTAAGGCCTTCTGTTCAGCAACCCATAAGGAACCAAATCATGCCAATAACCACACAAATAAGCTTAGAAGCGAATTCTCTCAGTTGAGTCTTCAGACAAGACTGTAGCACCGGCAATAGCTTGACTGCCACCTCATGAGAAACCCTGAGCTAGAAGACCTAGTTAAGCTGCACCGGGATTCCTGATTACAGAAACCATGATGTATATTTATTATTTAAAATCATTATGTTTTAGATTTATGATTTATTATGACTCAATAGATAACAAATACACTAGATAACAAAATCAGGTCATAATATTTACACTGGACCCTTTTTTTTTTTTTTAGTGGTGCTGGGGATTGAACCCAGGGCCTTTTTCATGCTAGGCAAGCACTCTACCAACTGAGTTATATCCCCAGCCCCTTACATTGGACTCTTGAAAAACTGTTAATTATTTTCATCACCCAGCAAAGATTTTTCCACCCTTAAATTCTAAGCTGAGAATTTCACCGTACTCACCAGGAGATAAAGGGTTAGTTGGGAAATGTAAATGAATACCAGAAAGTCTGCACACACAGATTTTCTCACCCCCTAAAGATACAGAGATGTGGACACACTTTTCCAAACAGCTTAACATGAGCTCTTAGGAAGGTGAACCTGCACAAATCTAGTGAAGAGCAACAAACAACAATCCACTGAAAAATAGAATTATAGACCTTTCCAAAGACCTGAAGACAGAGAATATAAGATTATATGGAGAAAAGGACCAAGGAACCAACCTTGTATTTAGCATTTGCAAAGTCTCTGGAACTACAGATGAGAAACTGGGGCCAGGAACAGGTGAGCCTTCACTGATTTCTTCCAAAGGTGGAGTCTGAGGTAAAACATCAGGACGACCAAGATGAACATCTGGAAAAGAGAAAGAGGAATAATTAAAAAAAAAAAAAAAAAAAGGTAATGGGATAAGGGGGAAATGGAATAAGTTGCCTTTTCCTGGATAGAAATGGGGAGTAGAGGGGGGCTGGGGCAGTAGTTCAGTGGTAGCGTGCTTGCCTCACACATGCAAGGCACTGGGTTTGATCCTCAGCACACCATAAAAATAAATAAATAAAGATATTGTGTTCATCTACAACTTAAAAAAAAGAGAGAGAGATAAAGAGAGAAATGGGGAAGAGAGTTCCTGACCAAAGATAAGGGCTCAGAAGGTAGGGAGGGAGTGCTCAATCACACAGGGACCCCCAGCCCTGGTGCTGACCTGGCTCCACTTCCGCCTTTGTTGTCACTTGTGCTTTGTGTTCCCCAGAGACCGATGGCTGGGAAGTAATGCAGGAGTTGCCGCTGGGGCCTGATCGCCGAGAGAAAGATGAGCCAGACCGAAACTTTTTGGAAGGAGAGGGCTTCACTTCAAAATGGAAAGAAAGAGCCTACTTAGCACCCACTTCAGAAACCATCACCAAGATGCAGATACAAACTCCTACTGTACCCAGGAGTTGGTACACACACAAAAAATTTTTTTTCTGAGGCAAAGAAGAAACGAGAGTTAATCAATGAAGAGAGCTCTATGAATTACTATTTGGGGGTAGGGGTGTCTCAGTTCACTTCATTTTGGAAAGAAGCAGAAAACTTAGAAAAAAGATGACACATATGCATCTCTCCCCCTCCCCACACACACCACGACCTTGATGCTTTTGCTTCTACCTAATGAGATATGCACTTTTCTGTAATTTCCTCGTTCTTTAGTAATATTCCCCAGTAAAATCTAACAGATGATCCTCTCACTGTACAGTTTCTTAATGTGCATGCACACACTATAATTTACACTTATTATTTATGTGTCACTTTGAAAAGATAGGATTTTTCTGTCCCCTTAACACTGCCTGGCATCTTTAGGTCCTCTTTATCTTCCTAAAGGACAACTTATGTCTGCTGAGGCAAGGAAAGGAAGAGATGTAATTTACCATGGTTAATAGCATAGATGGTTTGGGAAAAAGCATACTGGCACTTCTTTTGTTTTTCTTGGTACTGGAGATTGAACCCAAGTGCCCTTAACCACTGAGCCACATCCCTAGTCCTGTTTATTTTTCATTTTGACAGAGAGGGCCTCACTAAGTAGCTTAAAGTCTCACTAAGTTTCTGAGGTTGGCTTTGAACTTGCAATCCTCCTGCCTCAGCCTCCCAAGTCATTGGAATTACAGGCCTGCATCACCATGCCCAGCTCTGTCTGCCCAGGGGCTCACACATGCTAGATAAGCACTACCACTGAGCTACATCCCCAGTCCTTAAATTTTATTTTGTTTTGATACAGGACACCACCACACCCAGCCAAACTGGCACTTCTAAACCCATGGAGTTGAGGAAAGAGACTTAAGAACACCTGCTAAGCAGAAATCAGAAATGTTTCACCCAAGTCAACTAGTCTGAAACTGCTAGGTACCTGGGGAATGAACAGAAGATACAATACTGGTAATGTCCTTGCCTATCTCTCCCTGTACATAAAAGTCTGACTCTGTCTGAGACTGCAGCATGGATTCTACATCCATAACTACACATTTTTTTTGCAATCCCACCAATTCCCCAGAAAAGGCCCTCACCTCAATGACTCATGTAGGGAGAGCCAGGGGGAAAGCAGCAACTCGGAAACGACTGGGACAGACAGAGTGACTGACATAAAGACGAGAAGCAGCTCTCACAGGATGTAGGTAGAGGAGGAGAGGCCTTTGGCCTTTGCAGCTCCCTGACAGAGATGTCCTGCCCCCCATCTCTTGGGGTAAGGGAGCCACTGGGGGGTCATCTGGTAGAAGCCACTTACAGGGGATCTTCTTGAACACTGTGTTGCACATGAAGCGTTGGAACCGTTCAGCGTAGAAGCCTGGACGATGCACTGATACAGTGTCCTATGGAGCAGAAAAGATGGCTACAGATTTAGAGAAAGGCCCAGCAAAAGAATCTATAGTGCAAGGACCGTTTCCTTTTAGACTAAAACCCTAGCCAAAGGATAAAACCCAGAAATGAAAGCAGGAGTGAGAGAGGCAAAAGTGGGGAGGAAGCCTTTAGCTGACTGCTACTTACCCCATCATGTACAAGTGCTTTCCAAGAGTGCTCCAATTTTTTAACAAACCTGCCGAGAAAAATTAATGTCACACACGTTATTTTTGAATAAATTGTCCAATGGGTTATTTTCCTTCCCCCAATTCTAGGGGGTTTAAAGAGGCAATAATAGAAAACCCTGAAAAGACAAAATCTGAAAAAGCTCATCTACTCTGGTATGCTGACTTTCCAAAGAAAAGACATGGCAGTGCTTATTCAGAATAGAGATTAATGCTTTTTTTTTGCAGGGGGGAGGTACTGGGGATTGAACCCAGGGTACTTTACCACTGAGTTACATCCCCAGCCCTTTTTTTAATTTTAAGACAGGGTCTCATTAAGTTGCTTAAGGCCTTGCTAACATGCTGAGACTGGCCTCAAACTTGCAATCCTTTTGCCTAAGCCTCCGAGTTGCTAAGATTGATTATAGGCATGCACCACTGTGCCCAGTAATAAGTGGTTTTTCCATGTAAGTCAATTATTCCCCTATAAGAAAAGGGCAGTTTATATGTTCTGGCAAACCAGAGACAAGAGAATATTAATTTTAAATGGCCTGGGGACATAGCTCAGTGGTAGAGCACTTGCCTAGCATGCATGAGAGGCCCTGGATTTGATACCCAGCACTGCAGAACAAAACAAAATAATATTAATCGTAAAAAGAGAGCTGGGGAACTGGGGATATAGCTCAGTTGGCAGAGTACTGCCTCACAAGCACAAGGCCCTGGGTTCAATCTCCAGCACCACAAAAACAACAAAACAAAAACAAACAAAAAAAACAAAGAGAGTTAGAAGAACAGATGGGTAAACTGGAAAGGGTAGTTAAAAGTGGATAATAATCTGAAATCAGTAAGTCAAGTATTTTCTAGTCCTCATTAGTATCCAAAGTGTTATAGGAATAACACTGGGGTCTAATATTTCTAGCTTCTCCCTTATCATCACTTTACTACCTCTGTAGTTCCATGGGCTGCTATCTTTTACAGAACACAGTGATCCTCTTGTTCTTCCTGTGTGGAAAGGGGAATATGCTTCCAGCTATGTCCCAATGTGGAGCATGACACATCTCACAGGTTTTCACAAAAAGCCAGGCAGATGGCATGTTCCACTCTGGTGCTTCTGAGGACTGATTCAGCTTTCCATAGAAGGTATGTATCATTTTTGGGGAGGTGGTGGGGTAGGGAAGTCAGGGAGAGGATAAAATCAAGGAAGTTTAAAAAACCAATGGGTTAAGCAGTCAGATTGCCACTCAATGTTCTTACTTTAGGAAGGGTGTGATGACAGACCCATCTAAAAGAGAAAAATGTGAGTAGCTATCTGCATTTGTCCTGTTTTGTATTTGGGGTCTATATGTTCCTCACCTGTAAGACTGCAGGATATCAATAATGCCAATATAAAGCAGAAGCCTTTCCCCTTTACTATTCCGGGCAGGGATGCCACCCATACTGGGGAAGACAAAAAAGAAAGAATTAGAAAACCTGTTGGCTAGCAGGCAGAGGTTTCTTCTAACCCTAAGTCAAATTAGGACACAGAACTCAGACCTAAAAACGTAACTGACTGATTTTCCAGAAACTGCAAAAGAGTGAAATCCTTCCTCCAACCCTAGGAAACTCCTTTGGTGTTAAGTATTCTAATCTTTTCTCCAATCTCCTTAACTACATCTCCTACCCCAGCTTCATCAGACACTTTGGAATCACTATTATTCAGTAATCTGGGGAATGCTCCCCCAATTAACTCTAAACTTCCTAAGAACTTTCATTATTTTAACTTATGCCCACTAAGATACTTTAAAGAGTCACGTTATAGGATACCTAACAAATGAACCACCTAAAGACACTTAGTGTATTTTACTAACTACACTCATTAGATAAATCCATGATGCTAAGAAGTTGCCTCGCATAAAGAAGTCATTATAATAAATTATAATAAAGTTATAATTTTCGACTGTGTCTAAAACTCAGTCTTTTCATCTTACATAGCTCACCTTCCCAGATGTACTATAAACCTCAAATCAAAGACCCTCCCCCCTTTCCTTTTATATTCTTAAGAAAGGTCTTCCTATGGTTCTATAAGCATTAATGGTGCTGGCTTAACTGTTGAATCAAAGTTATTCTTTCTTTCCAGAGGACAAGTGCCTCATTTAAGGGAAAGTGCTGTGAGTTTATGCTCACCTCCCTGGTACCCCTAAGCCCACTCACTGATCATCTGTTTCCATGGTGCCACCTCGTCGAGCCTCGCCCTGAATGGATTCCATGGCAGTGGAGTATAGAGCTTTTTGGGGGGCTGGTCTGCGAGTGTCAAATGAGTACTGTGTTTCACTGTTTAAGGGCTCTCGCTGTGCATGATCTATGTTGTGGATTGACATCAAAAGACTGTAGTCCATTATCTTAAAACTCTGCAGCACCTAATGGAAAAAGCAAACAAACATGACTTTTTTTTTTTTCTTTTGCAGTGCTGGGGAGTGAACCCAGGGCCTCACTCTACCAACTGAGCTATAACCCCAGCCCTCTTCCTATTTTTTTTTTAATTTATTTTATTTTATTTTATTTATTTATTTTTTGGGTGCTGGGGATCAAACCCAGGGCCTTGTGCTTGCAAGGCAAGCACTCTACCAACTGAGCTATCTCCCCAGCCCCCCCTTTTTTATTGTAAACAAATGGGATACATGTTGTTTCTCTGTTTGTACATGGAGTCAAGGCATACCATTTATGTAATTATAAATTTACATAGGGTAATGTTGTTTGATTCATTCTGTTGTTTTTTTTTCCCTCCCCCCCCCCTTCCTATTTTTTGAAGAAGAGAATATTAAGCTCTCTGGGCAATCTTTAATTACCCTCCCCTTTATGTTTCTCTCATTTGAGTAATAGAAATTAATTTTTCAAGTCCCACTGTCAATCCATACACACTCAAAGTTCTCTCCTTGTATCTCTTCACAAAAACAACACTATTCTCAAGGTAACAAGGAATATGTATTTGTGTTATAAAGAATCCACAATTAGAGTCTAAGTAAAAGTATATGTTATAGGACTAGGGTTGTAGCTCAATGGTAGAGTATTGCCTAGCAAGTCTGAGGCACTGGGTTTGATTTTCAGCACCACATAAAAATAAGTAAAATAAAGGTCCGATGACAACTTAAAAAAAAAAAAGTATTCTTTGTAAGAGTAGAACTTAACCTATCAGCCTCAATTCAATTCAACATGTACTGAATTCCCACCATGTAGAAGCATTGTACATATACTTAGAGTTATAGATACTTAATGAGTTTCACAGCTGTGGTGTAGCTCAGTGGTAGAACACGTGCCTAGCATGCACAAGGCCCTGGAGGCCATGGGATCAATCCCCCACACCATACATATGCACACACACAAACACAAAGGATTTCATATTATAAATTTAGAAGGAATACAAATTTAAATAAAGACAATACATTCTAACATATGCAAGGAGGGAAGTATTTACCCAACAGAAAAGCACGTAAGTCAAGAAAATGATATCTAATGGATTTATGAAGTAGAAATTGGGCATAAAATAAGTCCAAGTATATAAAGGCAGGAAGGAATGTTGCTAAAACCTGGAGTGCAAAACAGCATGTTTTGTGCAGAGAGGTATAATCTAGTATTGCTGGAACATAAATGTAAATTGCTAGTGTGAAAGATTAGGGGCAAGACAATGATGGGCATAATATGTGTTATGTTATAAGAAGCCTGAACTCCTGGGTCAGGTGGTACACACCTGTAATCCAAGGAACTCAGGAGGCTGAGGCAGGGGTATTGCAAGTTTGAGGTCATTTGCAAGTTCAAGGTTAGTCTCAATAACTTAGGGAGACCCTGTCTTAAAACAAAAAATAAAAAAGGGATGGGGATGTGGCACACTGGTTAAGCACCCCTGGTTTCAATTCCCTGTATCAAACAATAAAAAAAGAAGCCTGGATATATTTCCAGTGCTGTGCAATTCATCCAATGGTGTCTTGATAGGAGGATGGAGTAAGAGGAGAGGAGAGTCTGAGCCTAGGATTGATTTTTGTGCAGTGTGAAAAAACCCTGGCCCTATTGATTGAGTAAGTCTCTAGTCCTTGCAACTGAAGGAGACAAAATAGATATTATCCTTGGAAGTAGATGCAGACTGAGCAAATGAGGGCAAGGATAGACAATATTATGGACTGAGTAGAGGAAGGTGACTTTGAAAAAAAAATAAAGAAAAATCAGTAGGGAAATGTGTGACAAGAAAATGGAAATGATGAAGTCAAATGCTGCAGAAAATTGAAAAAAGGAATGGGAAGTATCCTACTAAGCATGTAGGTAGTTACTTAAAAGAGTAATTCCACTGAAGTAATGAGAACAAAAGAAGGGACACAGTGGCCTAGGACAGGAATAAGAACTGAGAAAGGAAAAGGAGGACTGGAAGCATCATTAGTCAAAAGCACTGGGAAAAAAAAAAAAAAAAAAAAAAGTCCTCCTAAACTTTAGATAGAAGAGATAAAGTTTACTTGCATGTAGAAAGCAAGTAACCAACAGAGGTGAAATACAGAGGAAGGAAAGGAAGCAAGGGAGGAAGCAGGTCATGAGGAAACAGGAGGAAATAAATGAATTAGAGCATAAAAACAATTGGTTTGGAGAAAGCCTTTACTAAATTGAGAAAAAAGATTAAGGTTTTTTTTTTTTGGCAGTATAGGAGCTCGAATACAGGACTTCATAAATGCCAGGCAGGCAATCTACCACTGAGTTATATCCCCAGCCCTTTTAATTTTTATTTTGAATCATTTATTTATTTATGTATTGGTACTGGGGTTTGAACCCAGGGGTGCTTTACCACCAAGCTATATCTCCAGTCCTTTTTAATTTTGAGACCATCTCACCAAGTTGCCCTGATTGGCCTCCAACTTGTGATATTCCTGCCTTAGCCTCCTAGGTAGCTAGGATTATAAGTGAGCATCACTGTACCCACTGAAATTAAGAATTTTTAAGTGTAGATCCAATTATAAATTGGTTATGGGCATAGCACAAAGGGATGACACAGGATAAAAAATTAAGGTATGGAGAAACAAGTTGGGAATTAAGAATTAGAAATGGTCTTAACAGAGTGCCAAACATCTGAAAATTCCTGTTCAGAGGAACAGGAAATGGAATGAGGAACAATACTGAAGTCCAGGTAGAACTGAGTATCATAAATCTGTAGATATGCCAGTATACAGTTTGTGTGATTTTCTTCAGCAGAACTCAGCTTCCAAGATACAAATTTGGATTAAGCAGACACGATCAAAATCTGAGGAATGATGGTGCTAGTATGAAAGTTAAGTATAAAGTGTGACTACAAGGCCCAGGCTACCTACAGAAGGAAGTAATGCCCAGTGGGAGGATAAATAGGAAGAAATTACAAATGGAAAGGCATGGCAACAAGTCATTTAAAATGACAATGATATTTAAAAGTCACTTTAAATGCAGTCTAAGATATGGAACTAAGGAATAGAGTCCATCTCGCAAAGACAGTCTCGAAGAACCAAGTTGTTTTAGTTATTGAGATTTTCTGGTGTCTGAAAGGTAAATATGACAAACTCACCAAACAGTCACGCTGCAAGGTCTTACAAAGAGCATTGTACATGTCAGCATCCAAAAAAAGGCCATCAGGGATGTCTTGTAGAAAGTCCAGGTCTTTATAGGTGGGGAGAACCTTCTCTCGCTCTTTCTGAGAAGCCCGTCGTTTGTATGTTGAGCCCTTGAGGTCATATTTGATGTGCATCTTGACTGACCGTGGTAAAAGATTGTTCATCACCACAATTCGTATGTTCTTGCCACCTGCCTGCACACAGTACAGTCCATAGAATTTAGGCAGCAAAGTTCGAGGGTTCTGATTGAGGTTCTAAAGGCACAAAAGTAAAACACACAGTAAAGCTAGTTAGCTGCTTTCTAGTGAAACTCAAGAGCAAAAGTTGCCATCTAACCTCCCTTTGTCTTCCACATGAGATTCAGGCACGATCTGCTCATAAACTCACATCGTATTGGGCCAAAATTTCCAAATGCATATATCAATGATGCGATCACCACCAACCTGGACAAAAGACCTTCCAACAGAGTAATCAGTTAGGGTCCCAAACATATGAAGGATACATTCCTTCAAAGAGGTTTAAGAGAACACAATATTTTTAAAAGTCTTGTATTCCTAATTACAGTATATATTCCTGTGGGTACTATGCAAGGCAAAAAGAGTTTCCTAACTTCTCCAGAACTGTAAGAATAATAGAGTACCAACAAGCAAAGTAATCCAACTCATCCCCCAAACTAGGAAATAGACTAAGAATAGAAAACAATCTCCTGCAATGTTACAAAAGGCCACTGTCCTGAATCTTACCTCTGGGTAAAATAGTCTAAGCCAAATAACACATAAAATAAGAAAAAAGAAAGCTTCCCATCTTTTCCTTTTTTTGGTAATGGGGACTGAACCCAGGGTTGCTTTACCACATGACTACATCCCCCAGCCCTTTTTATTTTGAGACAGGCTCTTGCTAAATTGATGGGGCTGGCCTTGAATTTGCAATCCTCCTGCCTCACCCTCTCAAGTTCCTGGGATTACAAGCATGTATCAACATGCCCTTCCACAAAGCCCTTTTTAACCTAGTGAGGCAAAATATATGGGGCAAAGGGATAAAAACAAATAACTGTTAAATCAAAAAGGTTGATACTGTCTTGGTCTGCTGAAGACAAGCCTCATAGCATTGTCTAGAAGTGGCCAGCACAGGTGGTCAGTGTTCCTCTTTCTCCCCCTTACCATGTAATATCCTGGAAGCAGCTTCTGCAGAAACTCTGCTTCTTTATGCTGAACTGTCTTGATAATGAATTCATCATCGCTGGACACGTAAAAAAGGGAACCACTAGCTCCAGAATTGCAGAGTTCAATCAGTGGCTCACTACATAAGGAATACTGAAGTCGAGAGAGAAGACAGTAAAAGATTCAAACATATCAGGCCTGTCCCACCAGAAGTCAACTATCGATGTATTTCTGTTCTAAGAAAAACGAGAACAAAACTGTGGAGAAAATGATCCTTGCTTGGGGAACGTCCCTCAATTCTGGAGTCAAAGGGTTCCGATATGAGACACTTACCAAGTAATCATCAGGCCGGATGCCAAATAGCTCCCTGAAGTAGCGGAAAGCAACAGGTGCATAGGTCTTGAAACGAAAGTCATTATAGTGATGAGCAGGGGTCAGGTTGCTCCCTTCACTGTGCAGTTAAATAAAAGAAATCTCAGAGGAAGGTCAATATATCCTTCTGAGAGAACCAGAGGAATTACTCTCTCCTGAGAAAATTTAGTAGGACAAAGTTACAACAAGGGGAGCAAGACACAGGAATCACAGTGTCTCCTAGTCAATGCTAGGTTTTTTTGTTTTTGTTTTTAAACAGATCACTCCACAGGCCAGAGCCTCACAGCAGCAACTGCTCTCCAAATGCTCCAGTACCACATCAGCCTGTTATGACCAGGCTAAGAACTGGACACATACTTAAATGAGTCAGGCCCAATTCCTTAAAATTACTCTGAGGTTGATTTGAAAAAGTCACATTTTCCAGGATATTCTTGTAAATTTTAATTAACCTCTGTACCTGGGGAAGAAGATACTCTCCACCACGTAGAAATCTTGCATGAGGACATCCCGCTCTGGTTTGGTACTCAGGCTCCCCACAGTATGAGTAATGCCTAACTGGATGGCACCTTTCAAAGCTGATGAGGTTGTCTAAGAAACAGAAAAGGAATGACGGAGAAGTTTCTAAGCCTGACCGTAGCAATGAGACTTTAGGAGGAAGGAGCTGAATCAAATGTACCCTGGGGAGTTCAGGCTAAACCATTACATTGTTATTAACCTTAGTTATATTGTAACTAAGACTGGAAAAGATGAGGACAGTGAAGAATAGAGTAGCAAAGATAGGACTATCTGAAAGTCTTCGCTAGACATGGTGTTCCCTTTTATGGGCCAGCCTCAATGAGACTGAATATCTATATCAGGAAGATAAGACTGTATTGAAAGAACAATCTTAGGTCTCACTTGTAAGACTCCTTCCCCTAAAGTATCCAAGGCCCTCCAAACATTTAATTCATCTGATATAAAATTAACCAATATTCTGATTTGACTAGGTATAGAAGCTTCAGTCCTATAAAAAAGGGTCTGACTAGTGTGTCAGAGAAAATACAGTGCCAAAAGGTTCTTAACTGAAGAAAGCACGAAAAATTAAAAATATTTCTAAGAAGTATTTAGATTTAAAATTGTCATACTAGGGCTGGAGTTGTAGCCCAGTGGTAGAGCATTTGCCTATACCACGTGTGAGGCACTGAGTTTGATCCTCAGCCCCATATAAATTTAAAAAAACAAAAAAATATATTTGTGTCCACCTACAACTAATATACATATTTCAATCCCATGGCAAAATATCACATCATCTTGATCTGTGCTAATATAATATCCTCTCAGTAATCATAGATGAATATTCAATTTTTTTTTCTTTTAACAGCCCAGGGGTGCTCTACCATAGTTAGACCCTAGTCCTTTTTAAATATAATATACAATATACCATATATTATTATATTTTATACATATTATATTAAAATCATTAAATTATATTATATTTAATTATATTAAATATATAATATATAAGTACATTTATATATAATTACAAATATTTATGTTTGTTTGTACTGGGGATTGAACCCAGGGCACTTTACCACTGAGTGACATTCCCAGCCCTTTTTATTATTTTGAGCAAGGGTCTTACTAAGTCGCTGAGGCTGTTCTTTAGGACCTCCTGCCTCAGCCACCTGAGAAGCCAAGATTATAGATTTGTGCCATCACACCTGGCAATATAGCACATTTCAATCACTTATTTCTCTTATCCTAACCCCAATCAGATATTACTTATAATTCCACTTAGGCCTCAGCAGACATTAACATTATAACTAATTTTTTAAGTGTTTGCCACCCTAATCAGATCAGAAACCCACCTTTTCATATCAATGTTCAGTACATAAAGAGCTCAATATTTCTGTAAACTGACATGGGCCTTAGAGCCTATTACAGACGCAGACAAATGAGAGAAACAAGTCAGTTCACTTCTGCTACTTGGGAAAATGAGATTAAAGCAAAGAAGAGACACAAAATTTATATGGATTCTAACAAATCTGAACTCCAAGAAACTTTTGCACCTTATATCCTTTTATATCCGACAATGTACAGATGCTAAAGCACTGTCCCTTGGGAAGTCTAAGCTGCTTCAAATTAGTTCAGAATTGAATGAAGAACTGGTGGAATGAGAGGAGGTGGGGGAGATAGGGGAGTTGTAAAGAAGGGAAGAAGAAAAGAAGAGAGAGGCTGATGACAACAGGACAAAACAGCAAAAAGAAAAAAATAAAAACAGTAAGTGAAAGAAAGAAAAGAAAAGAATCCAACCTGCTACCTATTTGTGGAATTACCATGCCAGAATCTACCTTTACTTCATGAACATGCAGCAACAAAGATAAAAGTATTTTAGAAACATGGTTTCCTGTGGCAAAGTGAGAATGGTGTTTAGGATCTACTAGTTACATATTTACTCCTAACAGTAAAACAGTTTCTTCAGGCTCAGTGAAATAGCAACCAACCCTACATTTGTCCATTAAGAACATAATCTGTTGAGGATGTAGTTCAGTGGTAGAGCACTTCCCTAGCATACACAAGGCCCTGGTTTTAATCCCCAGCACTACAAAAACAAAACAAAAATCAAATACATGTATATAGATAGAAAACAATTCACCATTTGTGAAATAAATTCTAAAGTATAGTTGTATGATGGTTATTGTCCAAGTCTTAGGACTATTAAGAAATGGGACAATATGTGAAGAATAGTATTAAGGGGGCAGAGCTGCCCCTGCTGAGTTCTCAAAGATGAGATGGTTCAACCCAGACTCACCTTTTTTTTTTTTCTTTTGTAATGGGAATTTAACAGAGGGATGCTTTACCATTGAGCTATATCCCCAGCACAACTTTTTGTTTTGAGACAGGGTCTCAATGGCTAAGGCTGGCCTTGAACTTGTGATCCTTCTGCTTCAGTTGCCCAAATTGCTGGGATTATAGGTGTGCACCACTGCGACTGGTGAGACTCACCTTTTTATATGTTGTCTCTCCTGAGGAATCCACACCTCGGTGGCCTATTTTCTTGATGGGCAATGTAGAGGCACAAGGCACCTAGAAAATAAGAGTCAAGATCAAAATATGATCTTCATGTAATACAACAGTTATAGTGATGGTTTATCAAAACAAAATCTAAACACATCCATTCTAGATTAAGAACATTTTATAAAATCTTCAGGGCTGGGTTTGTAGCTCAGTGAAAAAATGCTTGCCTCAGATGTATAACACACCACATAAAAATAAATAAATAAAATAAAGTATTGTGTCCATCTACAGCTTAAAAAAAAAAAAAAAAAAAAAAAAACTTTGGAAGTTCCACCCCATGTAAATACACAGCTATTAAGTTGCTTTCCAATGTATTAAGAAACTAAAAACAAAAACAAAAACAAAATCACAGAAAAAAATTTCAAAGGGCATATATTTTACCTTTGGTCCTTAGAAAGATAACATAGGAAATAAAAATGATTATCATAAAGAAAAGCAGAAAGAGCAAAGGCAGGGAATAGAAGCCCCAGAAAAATGGAAAACTTCATCCACAAAAGCAAGAGAGGTAGAAACAGAGTTTCACACACTCTTCACTCTTTTTTTCTTTTCTTTTCTTTTTTTTAATTGAGATGGAATTTTGCTATGTTGCCCAAGTTGAACTTCTTGGCTCAAGCAATTCTCCTGTCCAGTCTCCTGAGTACCTGGTGCCTGCCACCACACCTGGCTTTTTTTTTTTTTTTTTTAACCAGTTTTATTTTAGAAATGATGACTTCTCTAATCCACAAGCCAATCTCAATATTATTTGCTCAAACTGAATTCACCAGCAGAAATTTTCTTTTCCACCCACAAAGCAGCCCCTGAAATAGGGGAAGAGTAAGACCAGTAGCAGAGTCTAAAAGGCTATTTCCAAAAGCCAAGATGCCAGTGCAATAGACATGAAGGTACTCTTTGAACGTACTCAGAAAAGTCTATAGTCCTAATCCGAAAGGATCTGCATTCTGAGGCCTCTGAAACAAAATATAAGAGGGAAGCAAGAGGTGAAAGGAGAACTAGGAAATACTCATGGGGAAAAAGTTAAACAAATATATTCTGTACAGAAAAGAAGAAGTTGGGAAATTTATAGGTTCCTAGTGATTAAAAGAAGTATTTCTGGGCTGGGGTTGTGGCTTGGTGGTAGAGCGTTTGCCCAGCATGCATGAGACCCCGAGTTCGAGCCTCAGCACCATGTAAAAATAAAATAAAGGCACTGGGTTCACCTACAAACAAAACAAATAAAATAAAAAAAAATTTTTTTTTAAAAAGTGCTTCCTATGCACTGAAAGTACAAGAACAAGAGACAGTAACAGCAAAATAAAAGAATGAGCTTCAATATCAGACTGTCAAGGTTTGAATCTCAGCCTTATTAATCCCACTTAATAGTTGTGTGTGATTTGGGGCAAGTATACAGAACATCTAATCCTCACTTTCTTCATCTGTAATCATGGATAACAACAGTTATCTATCTAACAGTTATTCATCTCCTTGGGGGTTGTTTGCAGGATTAAATAAGAACATGTATAAAGGACACTTAAATACAGTATTTACTGTTAGGTGTTATATACACTGCAATTGGTAAGAAATGTTCAACAAATGTGAGATATTGTTAATATTCATAATGAAATGACAAAAGAAGAGCTGTACAATTTGTAGCCTATCAAAGAGATACAAAGAGCTGACTGAGGTGGTATGTGCCTGTAATCCCAATGATCTGGGAGGCTGAAGGAGGAGGATGAAATATTTGAGGCCAGCAAGGCTCAGTGGTGCATGCCTGTGATCCTAGCAACTATGGAGGCTAAGGAAGAAAGATTGAGAGTTTGAAGCCAGACTCAGCAACTTAGCAAGGCCCTACACAACTCAGCAAGACTCTGTTTCTAAAGAAAATATAAAAAGGGACTGGGGATGTGGGTGGTTAAGTACTCCTGGGTTCAATCCCCAGTACCAAAAACATAAGAAAAGGGATATAGCTCAGTCATAGAGCACTTATCCAGTGTGCACAAAGCCCAGTACGATAAAAATCAAAATGAGCGGGAGACAGAGAAAGCACCTATCTAGGGCTGGGATGTAAGCTAGTTGGTAGATTACTGACCTGACATGCTTAAAAAAACCTGGATTCCATACCCAGGTCCACAAAAAAAGAAAGAAACCCTGTCTAACTTCTAATGCCTAAGCAGAGGGAAAATAAAGATGCCATGAACAGATATCCTTTTATATCAGGATTAAAATTTTAGTAAGTACTGTGTTAATATGACACTCACCTCAGAAGCAGATGCCATGGGTCTCTTGATTCCAGGTGCTGGTGCTGCTTAAAAACAGGAAAAAAAAAAAAAAAAAGATAAAGAGATAAACATACACGATCTCTATCAAACACACTAAAAGAATCGAGGTTTTGCACATCAAGCAAGACTATAAGCTCTCGCTCAATGATACCACCATGTTCTTATTTTTTATTTTGGGGGTGAAGGGGTATTTGGGATTAAACTTAAGGGCACTCAACCACTGAACCACATCCTCAGTCCTATTTTGTATTTTATTTAGAGACAGGGTCTCACTGAGTTGCTTAGCGCCTCACCACTGCTGAGGATGGCTTTGAACTTGCAGTCCTCCTGTCTGTCTCTCAGATCAGATACCATATCCTTTTTAATAGTGCTTTTAAATGTCACCTCAAATGAGAATAAGAAAACAATACAAGCCAGGTGTGGTGGAGTACAACTGTAATCCCAGCAGTTCAGGAAGCTGAGGCCCTAAGCAACTCAGCGAGACCCTGTTGCTAAACAGAATATTTTAAAAAGGGTTGAGGATGTGGCTCAGTGGCTAAGCATTCCTGGGTTCAATCTCCAGTACCAGAACAAACAAACAAAACAAACAACAACAACAAAAAGCACATATGCATAAGAAAGGCCTTATGCAATTCCATTATTGTTCTAGCCCCTTTTCTTATTCAAGTGGTCATAATTTCTCTGAGAAACACAATTTGTCCCCCCTACTCCAATAGTGGGGATTGAACCCAAGGGCACTTTACCACTGAGCTATCCCCAGTTCTTTTTATTTTTTTGCCCAGGTTTGTAGCCCAGTAGCCAACTTGTGATCCTCCTGCTTCAGCCTCCCAAGAAGCCAGGATTATAGGTGCATACCCCCCCTCAGCTAAATGTAATTGTTCTTCATACATTTAATAATCAGAGTCAGAAGGTCACACTGAAAGAGAAAAGGCATAAGAGATACCCAGGACTCAACAGAGACCCTGAGGTTTAACTGATAATACATTCTTTTAAGGTATATCTATAGTACGTTAGAGAAAATCTATAGTACTTTCCTCCAATATTAATTATTTTACCAGGTAGAGAGCTGGCTTATGGAAATGAGGAAGGTTGAGAAAATAATGTCAAAACAATAAAAAAGCTCTCACCACATAAACACATGGAAACTGAACAATACTCTCAAGTGAAGAATGGATCAAAGAAATGTGATTAAAAAATCAAGAAACAAACAAGAACGGAAATACAATTTATCAAAATCCCTAGGACAGCATAAAAGCAATTCTAAGAGAAAATTTATAGCACTGAGTACCTACATTAAAAAACAAAACAAAAAAAGATCCTGGGGGCTGAGGATATAGCTCAGTAAGAGTGCTTGCTTTGCATGCACAAGGCCCTGGGTTCAATCCCCAGTACCACCAAAAAAATAAATAAATAAAATAAAATAAATAAATAAGTTACGTTCTACCTCAAGACCTTAGAAAAAGAAAAACTAACTCCAAAACCAGGAGAAGATAGGAAATAATTAAGGTCAGAGACAAAATCAATGACATTGAGATTAATAAAATAATACACAGGGGCCAGGCACAGTGGCACATGCCTGTAGTCCCAGCAGTTTGGGGAGGCTGAGGCAGGAGTATTGTGAGTTCAAAGATGGGTTCAGCAACTTAGGGAGGCCCTAAGCAACTCAGTGAGACCCCATCTTCAGATAAAATTTAAAAAGGAAAAAAAGGGCTGGGGATGTGGATCAGTGGTTGGCGCACCAGAGTTCAATCCCCGAAACCAAAAAAGAACATAAACAAGCAAACAAAAAACCCCACAAACACTAAAGAAGCTAGGGATCAAAGGAACTTACCTCAACATCATACATGCCATTTATGACAAATCCAAAACCAATATATACTGAATGCAGGAAAACTAAAAAGCATTTCCTCTAAAATCAGGAGTAAGACAGGGCTGTCCACTCTCACCACTCCTATTCAATATAGTCTTTGAAACATTAGCCAGAGTGATCAGGCAAGAAAAGGAAATCAATGGGATTCAAATAGGAAAAGAAGTCAAACTATGTTTGCTGATGACAAGATCCTATATCTACAAGACTCAAAAACTCCACTAGAAGACTTTTATTGCTTATAAATGAGTTCAGCAAAGTAGCAGGATACAAGATCGACACCCATTAAATCAATAGTTTTCCTATACTCCAAGGCTGTTTTCCTATACAGCCAAGGAAGGAATCAGGAAAACCATCCAATTCACAATAGCCTCAAAAAAATAAAATAATTGGGAATTGATTAACCAATGAGGCAAAAAAACTCTACAATGAAAATAATAGAACATCGAAGAAAGAAACTGAAGACCTTAGAAGATGGAAAGCCATTCCATGTTCTTGGATAAGCAGAATAATATTGTCAAAATGACTACACTACCAAAAATAATACCTATCAAAATACCAATGACACTCTCTCCACAGAAGTAGAAAAAACATTTTTAAAATTCACTTGGAAGAGTTACAATAGCCAAAGAAATACTAAGCAAGAAAAGTGAAGAAGACATCATGACACCTGATCTGAAACTATACTACAGAGCTGTAAGTAACAAAAACAGCATAGTATTGGCATCAAAACAGACCTGAAGACCAATGGAACAGAACAGAAGACACAAAGACAAACTCACATACTTACAGCCATCTGATATTTGACAAAGGTGCTAAAAATATATTTTGGAGAAAAGATATCCTTTTTAACAAATGGTACTGGGAAATTTGAATATCCATATGTACTGTGAAGAGCGAGCCTACAGAAATCTCCCAGGAATGAGAGGAAATCTTGGCCAGCTACTCCTCTGATAGGGGATTAATATCCAGAATATATAAAGAACTCAAAATACTTAGCACCAAAAATCCTACAAATAACACAAAAATGGACAAAAGAACTAAACAAACTTCTCAGAAGAAGACACATTCATGGCCCACAATACATGAATAAGCGCTCAAAATCTCTAGCAACTAGGGAAACGCAAACCTAAACTACACTAAGATTTCATCTTACTCCAGTCAGAATGGCAATGATCAAGAATACAAATAATAAATGCTGGAGAGGCTGTGGGGGAAAAGGTGCACTTATACATTGTTGGTGGGACTGCAGACTAGTACAACCACTTTGGAAAACAGTATGGAGATTCCTCAAAAAAACTCAGGATGGAACCACCATATGACTCAGCTCTCTGACTCCTTGGTATTTTCCCAAAAGATCTAAAACAGGTATATTACAGCAATATAGTCACCTCAATCCTTATAGTAGCACAATTCACAATAGCTAAATTATGGAATCAACCCAGATGCCCATGAATAGATGAATGAAATGGGTTAAGAAATTGTGTATTTACGTATGTATGAATGTATGTATGTATGTATACACACACACATAATGGAGTTCTACTCATCCATAAAAAAGAATTAAGTTGCTGGCATTTAAATACTGGTTAAATGGATAGAAAGGGAGAATATCATGCAAAGTGAAAAAAGTCAAATGCAAACTCAAAGGTTGAATGTTTTCTCTCATACACGAAAACTAGAGTAAAATAAAGGAGGAAGGATAGATTAACATAAAGAGAAGAATGGTAATACAGAAGGAAATCGAGAGGCATGTGGAGGGATGGGTAAGGGGAAGCAATGTAGAATGAATTCTTTAAAAACCATGTTATGTGCATAAATAAATATACCACAGGGAACTTCACCTTTATGCATAGGTAGAAAGAACTAATCAAATATAAATTAATAATGACAGAAAGGAAATCTAGTAAGGGAAGGAGAATGGGAGTATAGAAGGGAAAAGAGGGAGGGGAATACAGTTGCAGGGATCATGAACTGACTTTGTTGTTGATCATGTTATGTGATCTTGAATGAAGGTTATGGAACTACAAACCCTTGAGAGAAGATTTAACCTTTCAGAGCAGATTTTTCTGTAGATGTGGTACTGGGACTGAACCCAGAGGTACTTTACCACTGAGCTACATCTCCTGACCTTTTTTATTTTTTAAGATAGGGTCTCAGTAAGTTGCTTAGGACCTCGCTAAACTGCTGAGGCTGACCTCAAACTTGGGATTCTCCTGCCTCATCCTCCCCAGTCACTGAGATTACAGGCACATGCCACACACCCAGCTAAACACACTTACAGGCACATGCCACACGCCCCCAAAATAAGTGACTGAACTTAGGGGTACTCGATCACTGAACCACATCCTCAGCCCTATTTTGTATTTTATTTAGAAACAGGGTCTCACTGAGTTGCTTAGCACCTGGCTTTTGTTGAGGCTGGCTTTGAACTCATGATCCTCCTGACTCAACCTCCTGAGCTGTTGGGATTATAGGGATGTGCCACTGTGCCCAGCAACACACTCTTGAAGTCTTTTTCAAATGTAAGTGAACAAAAGGCATGTATTTGAATAAATGATGAGATTAACTACAGATTTATCTTACACATCTTCAGTGAACAGATATTTAATACATAAATTTTATTTATTTATTTATTTAAGGTACTGGGGTTTGAATCCAGGGCTTGAACCTGATAGGCAAGCACTCTACCATTGAGCTACATCCCCAGCCGCTAATAAGTAAATCTGAAACACCAAATTCTTGTTCACAGCAGAAATCAAGATGAGGATGTAGGTAGGAATGCAGAATCAACTTCTACCTGCACTGAATGTTTTGTTTGTTTGTTATTTTGAGTTTCCAAATGACTTTAGTGTTGGTGGTACAGTGGTGAGGATAGCTGCCTTCCAAATGACTTTAGTAAGAAAACTAATGAAATATTTAGGAATTAGAATGATTCACAATCTGAAAGAAATCACTAATTTAACAAATGTTATAATCTCTATACTTTAGTTTTTTAATAGATGGCTTTTATGATCCATGGCTCAACTGTATCTTTATATATATATATATATATATATATAGAGAGAGAGAGAGAGAGAGAGAGAGAGAGAGAGAGAGTGTTTTATAGTTAATACATAGTAGTTGGGTTCATCCTGACAAATTGATACATGCATGGAATTCAAGTTCAGTTCATCAGGCAAATTGTTCTTTGTACTTAACTAAAAAGAAGAGGAATCTATTTTATAAGGTTTATGCAAAGATTAAATGAGGTAAGTTGGACAACATGACACATGCCTGTAGTCCCAGCTACTGGAGAGGGTTGAAGACTGAGGTAGGAGGATCACTTGGTCACAGGAATTTGAGGGCAGCCTGGGCAACATAGTGGGGGCAGAAGTGTTACTCCTAGGGTACAGATCAGAGATCCAAACTACCGAAAGAAAGGAAAGGAAGAGAACACTGCCTAGAGTATTTTACCAATATTGTTGTTAACACCTAGCTTGTTCCATAAACTCAGTGAAGAGGAGAATGACATATAGGAAATCTGATACCATCTGCTGTTGGCTTGACCACCTGGTTTACAACTTTGCTAACAGAAATGATCTACTGAGCTGGGCACAGTGGCTCACGCCTGTAATCCCAGCAACTTGGGAGACTAAGGCAGGAGGATCCTGAGTTCAAGTCCAGCCTCAGCAACCCAGTGAGGCCCTCAGCAACTCAGCGAGACCCTGTCTGTAAATAAGATATTAAAAAGGGCTGGGAAGTGGGGGCAGCTGTGGCTCTGATTCAGTGGTGGAGCACTTGCCTAGCACATGTGAGGCACTGGGTTCAATCCTTAGCACCACATAAAAATAAATAAATAAATAAAGGTATTGGGTCTGTGATTGTGGCTCAGTGGTAGAGTGCTTGCCTGGCATGTGTGAAGACCTGGATTTGATACTTAACACCGCATATAAATAAGTAAAATAAAGGCTCGCTGACAACTAAAAAAAAAAATATTTTAAAAAATAAATAAAATAAAGGTATTAAAAGGTGGGGGACTGGGGATGTGGCTCAGTGGTTAAGAGACTCTGGGTTCAATCCCCAGTACCAAAAAAAAAAAAAAAAAAAAAAAAAGAACTACTGAGGAAACCAATGTTACCAGCACTGTACCTGTTAACCTCATAATCAAGTCTTCTGCTCTGTAAGTATGGAGAGGAGGTGGGAGAAGAGGGAGAAGGAAAGAACAAATCAAAGAAAAAAGAAAGAAAGAAAACAAATAACTCAGCATGGCAATACCTGGTCTGGATATGTTGGTCAAACAATTTCTAAAGAGAATATGATTCAGCATCATGAGGGTTGGGGATATAGCTCAGTGGTACAGCATCTCTAGGTTCAATTCCCAGTACTGAAAAAATTACTCTTTCTTAGAGGAAATTTTTCTTAGAAAGATTTTGGGCTCTACCATTCCCCATCTAATCCCAAACTCTTAAGGATCATTATTCTAATGTCTAAATTACTATCAGTCTATACTTGGAAATGAGTCATGTACTACTTAAAAGAATCTGTAGTTTGACAACTTAGCCATAAATGCTATACAGTTAGTCCTAGACCAGCTTGTCCTCACTAGATCAATTTTCTTTCTTGATTGCTTTTTCTTTTTGATAATGGGGATTGAACCCAGGGGCACTATATTCCCATCCCTTATTTTGTCCTTAAAATTCACAATGCTTCTGCCTCAGCCTTGAGTAGCTGGGATTACAGACCTGTTCAACCATGCCTGTTGGCCTTCCTACTTTTTTTTTTTTTTTTTTTTTTTTTCTATTAGTGCTGGTGACTGAACCCATGGCCATACACATGTTAAGTACAGGCTATATCACTAAGCTAGCTACACCCAGATCCTGCTCTGGTTCATTTGTTCATTTTTAATATATCTGTGCCCCAGTTCAATACTGAATTATTATTTCTGCTTTTTTTCTTCATTATTTGGGCATGAACCCACTCTATTTCTCCTTAACACTGACTATATCACTAAATTTCAATGCTGATACATTTTTAGAAAGGTTTTTTTTTTTCTTTTTTTGCAGTGCTGGGGATTGAACCCATTGCCCTGTGCTTGCGAGGCAAGTACTCTACCAACAGCTATGTCCCCAGCCCAAAAGGTTGTTTTTTGTATCAGGGATTGAACCAGGGGCCCTTAATCACTGAGCCACAAACCCAGTCCTTTTTATTTTTTGAGGTAGGGTCTTGCTAAATTGCTCAGGCTGGCTTTGAACTTGCAATCCTCCCACCTCAGCATCCCAAACGCTGGGATTACAGGTCCACACCACCACACTCAGTTTAGAAAGGTTATTTCTCTTATGATCACACAACTCATACTTGAACAACACTTTAAAAACTTATGAATATATCTCATTTGGCCCTTAAAACATTACAGGGAATGGGACCTACTTTAAGAACTTAAGAAACATATCTATCAAATGTAATGGGTAAAACTTGTTTGCTGATTAGGAGGGGGAAACTATAAAAAAGACTTCTAAGAAAGAACCCTTGAGAAAATAAATAAAATAATAATAATTTAATGCTAAGAATCAAACCCAAGGCCTCATGAATACTAAGCAAGCACTCTACCACAGAGGTATACTCCTAGCCCCATCCCCCCACATCCCCTCCAAAAAAGACTCCCTATCTGTAGAAATACATTCTGCAGTATTTATTGAATTTTATTTAAAAAATTCCAAAGGGGCTGGGTGTGGTAGCCCACACCTGCCAATTCCAGCCACTTGGGAGTCTGAGGCAGGGATAAAGTGGGGTCTGGGAAAGGATACTGCTCAAATTATATTGTTATATTGTGTGCATGTACCAATATATAACAAATGATCCCACCATTACATAAAACTATAATGCATCAATAAAAAAATGTGGAGGGGAAAAAAAGGACTGGGGATATAGCTCAGTGTTCAATCCTCAGCAACACACACACACACACACACCCCTGAGATTTGCTAATTGATATATAAACATGAATTTTTCTCCCTTGAGGTACTATCTTCTTTTGGGACAAGGAGATCCTTCAATCTCATTGACAGAGGATTAAGAGTATAGTCCTCAGTTCCTCTTGATGAAATTAACAATATTCAGTTCCTGTGGCAACAGGCATCAATGTCACTGGCAAAAATAGTAGGAAACTGCCAGGCATGGTGGCACACACCTGCAATTCCAGCAATTTAGGTTGAGGCAGGAGGATCAGAAATTCAAGGCCAGCTTCCAAAATTTAACAGGGCTCAACAGAAAATAAAGAGAGATGGGGACTTTAAGCTATCATGAATAATGCTGGTATAAATATTGATATACAAGTTTTTATATGAACATATTTTCAATTCTTGGAGATACACTCCTGAAAGTGGAATTGCTGGGTCATATAAGTAATTCTTTAACTTTTATTTTTTTAACATGTGATTCTGGTATGGAACCCAAGATCTACTGTATGCTGCTGAGTAGTTGCTGCACCATGGAGTGATACCCCTGATCCTGTTTAACCATTTGAGTAACTGAACTGCCAAACTGTTTTCCACAGAGGTGGCACCAGTTCCCTCCAGCAATGTCCCAGGTTCCAGTGTCTCTATCTGCTCTTCAATTCTTGCTATTTTCCTTGTGTACTAATTTATAACACCTTAGTGGCTGCATGGTTTAGATTTTCATTTCCCTGATGACTAACAATTTGGAACACTTTTAATGTGCTTACTGGTAGTTTGTGCTCTTTTTAAAGAACTATGTATTAAAAAACTTTACCCAGGACTGGGTTTGTGGCTCAGTGGCAGAGCACTTGCCTAGCATGTGTGAGGTACTGGGTTCAATTCTCAGCACCACATAATTTAAAAATAAAATAAAGGTCCATTAAAAGTAAAAACAAACAAAAAACCTAGAAACAAAAACAAAAACCCTTTCACCCAGGCAGCTAGGTGTGAGAGTACATGCCTGTGGTTCCAGTTGCTCAGGATGCTGAGATAGGAGGATGGCAAGTTCAAGGCCAACCTGGGCAAATTGGTTACTTTAAAAAACTGGGTTTTCTTTTCATTGTTGAATTCTAAAAGTTCTTTGTGTATTTTTGGTATTATATCCTTATCAGGCATATGATTTGCAAGTATTTTCTCCTGTTACATAAATTTCCATTCACTCTTGTGATAGTATATAATTTAATACCACAAATTTAAAAACTGGATGAAGCACAATTCATCTGTTATTTGTTTGCTTGTGCTTTTGGTGTTAAATCTAAGACACTGTTACTCAACCCATGGTCACAAAAATTAACCACTTTATTTTCTCCTAAAGGTGTTAAGAATTTTGGCTGTTATATTTAGGTCTTTGTTATTTCGAGTAAAGTTTTGAAGCTCGAATAAATTCTTCTGCATTTGCATGTCCAGTTGTCCAAGCACCATTTATTAAAAAGATTATCCTTTGTCCATTGAATAGGTTTGGCATCCTATCAAAAATAAACTGACCTTAGATGTACAGGTTTATTTCTGGAGTCCCAGTTCTATTCCACTATTTTTATACTATATTATCTTGATGACTATACTTTAGTAATGGGTTTTGAGTCCTCTAACTTTCATATTTTATAGAGAAAGCCAACAAGACTTGATTATTGATTTATTGAGTGGGGAAACTTAACCACTTTGGAGACTTTTTTTGAACCTTTGTCTTTCGAAGACTGTGTTGGCCAAAGAATACCTTTCCTCTTTCCTGGTGACTTTTCTGGGGTCCCAGGAGATAAAATACCTTTTACAAGTAGACAAACCAGGACGGACACTTTTGCAGGCAGACAATATGAAGATACTATGTATTCTATCTCCTGTGATTCAGGGAGTTTAAAGAGAGACTGGCATATGTGGTATAAATAGTAACTGTTGCCCTTTGTTGACAGAAACTGTCAGAGAGTCATGCATGGCAGTCCTGTGTCCCAGAATTTATCTAGAGCCATTCTGTCCAACGCTATTGTCACCAATCACATAGAGTTATCCAGGACCTCAAATGTGGCAAGTACAACTAGGAAATAAATTTTAAATTTTGTTCACTTTCTTTTCTCTTTTTGAGATGGGGTTTTGCTAGGCTGCCCAGGCTGGTCTTGAATTTTGGATCCTCCGTCCTCAGCCTCCTGAGTGGCTGGGATGGCAGGCATGTGCTACCAGACCCAGTTAAATTTTGTTAAATTTCAATTAATTTAAATTTATATTTAAAAACTGACACTTGAGGGCTAGGGTTGTGGCTCAGTGGTAGAGTGCTTGCCTAGCATGTGTGAGGCATTGGGTTCAATCCTCAGTACCTCATATAAATAAATGAATAAAATACAGGTCCATCAACAACCCCACCCAAAAAATTTAAAAAACAAAAAACAGACTTGAATTATTTTAAAAATTCTTAAGTATGTTTGAATAATTTCAATATGTCATCTACTTTTTCCAGTGTTAATATTATAAATTATAAATACAGACCAAGTATTTATTTATTTTTTTGGTGGGGGGTACTAGGGATTGAACTCAGGGGCACTCAACCACTGAGCCACATGCCCAGCCCTATTTTGTATTTTATTTAGAGACAGCGTCTCACTAAGTTGCTTAGTGCCTTGCTTTTGCTGAGGCTGGCTTTGAACACTTGATCCTCCTCCCCAGATGCTGGGATTACAGATGTGCATCACCATGCCTGCACACCAAGTATTTTTCTTTTTTTTAAAAAAGGACAAACATGTTATCCATCCATCCATCCATCCATCCATCCATTCATTCATGGTGTTGAAGGATCAAACCCAGGGCCACATGCATGTTAGGTAAACACTCTACCACTGAGCCACATCTCCAGCCCCAGACCAAGTATTTCTGATGGAAGTTTAGCATCATGAAATCGTCAAATCAGAATGCACTGTCAGCTATAACATACCCACAGGATTTCAAAGGTTTTTTATGAAAGGGAAACAAAGAATTTCTCTTTAGTAAATTCTGCATTGATTACATGTGAAATGACAAAATAGTGGATGCACTGGAGTAAGTAAAATACTTCATTAACATTAGCACCTTCCCTCCTCTCACTCCTCTCCTCCCTCTCCCTCTGGTACTGAGAATGGAAGCCAGGTAAGCTCCACTACTAAGTTAAGTCAACAGATCTTTTTTTTTTATTATTTTATTTTGAGTTGTTCAGGTTGGCCTTGAACTTGGGCTGGGCTCCTGCCTTAGCCTCCCAAGTATCTGGAATTACAGGCATATGCCAGAGTACCTGGCTAATCAGCTTTTTATTTCTCAAAGCAAGGTTACTAGAAAGTTGAAAATGATGTCAGAGTTGCTTTAGATTCTGCCATGATGACACCCCAACGCCTTCGATCTCAGGGACAATCACACAGCTCAGGAATCGTGTTGCACCGGAAGCCAAGATTTAAGCTTCCAAATACATGGAGGCCATAAATGAGAGGAAGGGGAACATGCAAGCACATACTGGCCCTATGCTGATGAAGTATTCCAGGGTGCCACACCCCCAAGACGACACCTTCCATCTATCCCCTGTGCCTTGTTGGCTCCTGCTGCCTTACTCCCTAGAAAAGAGCTTCAGGCTCTTTAGTCCAAATTTCTGGACCCTCTTCTCCTTTCCCTCCCTGCCCTTCCTGCCTGGGGTTTATGTCCTTCTTATTCCACATACGACCAATCTTTTTTTATTTCTTTTTGATGTTGACAGACCTTTATTTTATTCATTTATTTATATGTGGTGCTAAGAATAGAACCCAGTGTCTCACACATGCTAGGCAAGTGCTCAACCTCTGAGCTACAACTCCAGCCCCTATGACCAATCTTTGCTGAAACACAGGAGAGAGACCTAACTCGAAAGCAGAGGCTGGCAACCTCTTGCTGTAAAGGGTCAATGAGTAAATATCTGAGGCTGTGTGGGCCATAGGTCTCTATCCCAACCAACCTTTGTCTCTGAGTTTGAAAATAGCTGTAGACAATATGTATATGAACAGGAAGGACTATGTTCCAATAAAACCTGATGTATGGACACTGGGGGAAAAAGAAGAGTTGGCGATGTAGCTGAGTGGTAAGGACCCCTGGGTTCAATCCCCAGTATGGGGGAGGAGAGGTAAGAAGGGGTGGTAGTAGTTTATATTAGTGAAATTATCCTTGTTCTGTGTCAGACAATGTCAGTACTCCAGAGAAGTCAAACTGTCAAGTCTGATACTTGAAAAAGCAGTTTCACAGCTTTACAGATGTTGAAGGTTCTCACTAGTAGGAGAAAGTACCTTTTTTTATCTTTGAGATGGGGTATCAGTATGTTGCCCACACTAGTCTAGAACTTGTGGGTTCAAGCAATTCTCCTGCCTCAGCCTCCCGAAAAGCTGGCACTAAAGGTATATGCCATCACACCTGGCTTAGAAGTACCTCTGCCTTTGTATTAAGACATTAACCATTTTGATAGGGGGGAAAAATAAAGTTCTATTTGTCTCAGATTGGAGTTTTCTTTTTGTTATATAACTTTCTCTGATTAAAAGTATTAACTTGTTGCTGCTGTATTTGCAGTGGAAAAAAAAAAAGTTTATTTTGTTTTCAGTGTCTTGGAATCAAATACAGAATTAGCCACCTGTCCTACCACACAGGATGGCATGCCTATTATCTTAGTGGTTCAGGAGGTTGAGGCAGGAGGATCACAAGTTCAAAGGCAGTCTCAGCAACTTAGAGACCCTGTCTTAAAATTAAAAAAAAAAAGGGCTGGGGATGTGGCTCAATGGTTCAGTGTCCTTGGGTTCAATCCCTGGTGATAGACAACATACAAACAAACAAACAAATAAACAAATAAATCCAAGTTAGTTCACACACAGACTTTCAGATTAGTAAGGGGAGGCAGAGGTACAGCTCAGTGGCACAGCACTTGCCCAGCATGTGAGACACCGTGGGTTTGAATCCCAGCACCAACAAAAACAAAACAATCAGTTAGCCAGGGTAGCAATAACATGGCAGGTAGGAATATAGGCTCTGCAATCAGAACACCCAGGATGGCTAGGTTTGAATATTAGATTCATCATTTACTAATAGGCAATCTTGTGTAGGTTTGGCCAAAACTTCTCTAGGCCTTGTTATTACAACCATAAAATTCAGAAATAGCAGGCAGGGATATAGGTCAGTGGTAGAGCTCTTTGAAGCCCTGGGTTCAATCTCCAGCACCACAAAAATAAAAAAATAAATAAGATGTCATGTATAGACTTAGCATGTAAATGCTCTATAAATATTAGCAATTATTATTATATGAATTATGAAATCCCATCTATAGGGTAGGAAAGATTGAGGGAAATGAGAGGTGCAACTGAAAAGAACTGAAAAGACTACTTTACTGAAACAAGAACTAAGAGAAAAGACACCTCTGTTAAGATAGCAACTTTTTTCAGAGAAGCCAAAGGGACATGGAAGCTACAGTCAAATGATGTTTTCAAGACATCCATACAGCCTTCTCAGAAGATCATGCAATATCACTATAAAAAATGTACAACTGTTATGGGGAGGAGGAGCTAGCTGCTAGTTACTGAAAGGAGCTCATGCTTCTTCATCACAGATATACATCAGATCTACCTCTCTTACGGCTGACCCCACAGCATAGAAAGTTGAAACCTAATGAGGAAAAAAACAGAAAGTTATCACTTACTTCTTGGTGTTCTACTTGCTTATAGCAGATTTAAAAAAAAAAAAAAAAACCTCTAAAGTTTAAAAATTATGAACAGCACCTGGCTCAATGTCTAACACTATAATGTAAAATGTGAAATGATTTTTTTGCAATTCCAGGTAAGTGTCCAAAAATAGAGGGAGCAGCTCTGGCACAAAAATTCCAAGATCAGACACAAAACTTGTATTCCAAATCATTTAACTCTTCAGTGAATTCAAATTGGCCAAATTTTTTAGATATAAGGCTCCTCTGCATATAAGTTTCTATCCAAAGATATATATATAGAGATGTTTACTATAGCACTGTATATAATAACTATGAATGCATAAGTACCATAACTGGAAAGAACCTATATGAACAAGAGGGGATCGGTATTATCAAGTATAATGTAGTTTAAAACAGATTATAAACTATTATTTTGACATATTTATGGATATCACAATAAATTATTGGGTAAAAAAGCTTTTAAAAATATAGAGTATCTTTTTTTCTTGGTGCTAGGGACCAAATAGCATCTTGTGCATGCTAGTCAAGCACTCTATCACTGAGGTACATTTCCAGACCCTGATATAATTTTTCATACATTTATCTATAAATTTACATTCACTTACACATGTAGAAAAGGCCAAAAAAAAAAAAAAATACATACCAAAACGTTAAAATATAACATCTCTAGATGGTGGGATCAGATTAACTTTTTAAGTTTCTATTTTTCCTGAACTACACAAACTCTGTAACAAAAAATTTAATATGTATATTACATAATTAAACAATGAAAGAAAAGCAATACATAAGGATCCTTTTAGTGTTATTCTCTTTACTTTATAACCCATAATTCCCAGTATGCCACTACTCAACGGCCTGTCCCCCCCATAGGCATTAACTCAAGTTTATGGGATCATGTCATACTGTTGGCAAAAATAAGCTAGAAGGAAAAAAATTTTTAAAGAAAAATGCCTAGAATGCTGTTGACAATCCCAAGGTAAAAATAAGCATAATTCCTATATGTAGTTTTTCTCAAGTACACATTACTTTGGTACATATTACCACAACTTGAAATAAAAGTACATGAACACATATAACAGGTTCTTTTTGAAAAAGGGAACCACAGTCCTCACATATCAAATAACTTTTTTTTTTTTGGTGCTGAGGATCGCACCCAGGGCTTTGTGCTTACAAGGCAAGCACTCTACCGACTGAGCTATCTCCCCAGCCCAAATAACTTTTTAAAAAGATTCTTTAGATGTTGATGGATCTTTATTTTATTCATTTATTTATACGTGGTGCTGAGAATCAAACCCAGTGCCTTACACATGCTAAGCAAGCGCTCTATCATTGAGCCACACCCCAGTCCTCAAATGACTTCTTTAAAACAGGGATACCCCCCAGGGTCCAGTGGCACTCCCCTGTAATCCCAGCTGTGGGGAGCTAAGGCAGGAGGATCACAAGTTCAAAACCAGTCTCAGCAACCTAGCAAGGCCCTAAGCAACTCAGTGAGACCCTGTCTCTAAATAAAATACAAAACAGGGCTGGTGCTACTGCCAGTGGTCAAGTATCCCTGAATTCAACTCCCAGTGGACCCCCCCCCAAAAAAATTAAATAAATAAAAAAAAATAAAACAGGGACACCCAATTCTGGCATATCTTGTAGATGTCAAAACAAGGGGAGAAAACAGCCTCTAAATTATGAAAAAAAGTTGTTACTAAAGTAATTTCAGAAGAGCTGAACCAGTCAAGTCAAATGCCAAACTAGAAACAACCCAGTCAATTCTTGCTAAATCATCACTGTGTCACAGAAAATTTTTCTGAGCAACTGTGTACTAGTTTCAGGGAAACATTCCATTTTGGTTCTTGGCCCCACCCTATCTTGTGTCTGTGATGAAAAAGATACTGGAAGGGCTGGTTTCTAGGCACTTGGCAAAACAGCACTGTGATTCTCCATAAACCTACTGAGCTACTGGAGACAAAAATTCACTGTTGAGAGGCATGAGAAAACACAAAAGAAGGGACAGGCACAGTGCTGCGCACCGGTAATCCCAGCTAAGCAGGAGGCTGAGGCAAGAGGACCACAAGTTCAAAGCAAGCCTAGGCAATTTAGGGAGACCCTGTTTTAAAATAAAAAATAAAAAAGAGCTGGGGATATAGCTTGGTGGTAGAGTGGAGCTAGATTCGATCCCCCAGCACTAAAAAAAAGAAAGAAAGAAAAAGAAAACATAAAAGGAGAAAAGAAAAAAACTGGTGTAATCCTGAGAGATATGAAAAGAACAAATTCCAGAGGAAGAAGTTGAGGTAACCTTAAAGGAGGAGTTTTTTTTGTTTTTGTTTTTGTTTTTTTGTAGTTGCAGAATGACAGAATGTCTTTATTTTTTTTTTTAATGTGGTGCTAAGGACGGAATCTAGTGCCTCACACATGCTAGCCAAGCACTCCAGCACTGAGCTACAGCCCCAGTCCAGAAGGAGATAATTTAAACAAAGATTCTTTTATTGAATTGGTCTGAAACGAGTTAGGTCCCCCACACACACACACCAGCATGTGGGACAAAACAGAATTGGCCTTAATAGCAGGGCCTCTCCTTGTGCTTTCAGAGCACAAGTATTTCCGTCCAAGATAAGATGACATCATCCACCAGATGAGAAACTAAGAGGCAGTGTGTGACTGACTTGAAGGTTTGAAGTACACATATAATTTGGGGAAGCTAGCTAGCCAGATGTGCATTCTTCAGACAACCAGTATTTTGCTTCAACAGGTCTTAAGGTGTTCCCAGAGGTGCAATTCAATGATCTAGCAACATTAACACATAAATGTATCAATATTTCCTACTTTAGAGCACAGATAAACTAGTTTGAGCTGGGGATGTAACTCAGAGGAAGGAAGGAAAGAGAGGGAGAGAAGGAGGTAGAGAGGGAGGTCACCCACAAAAAGCACAAGGGAGCCTTTTCAGAAGCAAAAGCTAACCTTTAAGAGACTCTTGGTTGATAAGTTGATGGTCATTTAACAAAACAAAACAAAAAAACCTAAAAACTAAAACTCCTTTCAACAAAGTAAAACCAAAACAAAATCAACCCAGTTGCTCGCTGAACTCTCTGAAGCAATCTCCCCGGTCCATGTTAACTCGGAATACTGAAAATCATTCTGACTATATCCCTGCAGGTGGGAGGCACAATATGTTCTCCAAATGAAAATACTCAGAAATGTGTTTGAAATGTCAACATGCCTCCTGAGGAGTATTACTGAACACACAGCTCTAAGCAATAATATTTTTTTAAAAAAAAGTACCATCACCCTCACTAATGACTAAAACCCAAGTCATATCTCAGAGAAGACCTAAGTTTTGTTAGCCAGCAGACATCAGTTTTTCCTAAGGAACAGAAACTTTTAAAAGCAGCCCGGGGATCACCTTAGCTAAGAGTCAACCAAAAGCAGATTAAGGAATAAGCTACAATTCCAGTAAGATTCACCTCAATAACAAACATCTTTGCCACTAGTAACAATGTCTCTCAACCTCAGTTTCCCAGTTTGGAAAATGGAGCAGTTAAATAACAATAACTCATTGGGCTGCAGTTGTAGCTCCATGGTAGAGCGCTTGCCTGGCATGTGTGAAGCCCTGGGTTTGATACTCAGCATCACATATAAATAAATAAAAGATCCATTGATGGCTTAAAAAAAAAAAAAAAGAAAGAAAGAAAAATACCTCAGCATTATAGTAAAACAATTCTATTTTCCTGTGTTGAACTTTTGTTTCCAGTTCCACAATGGCAAATGTCTTGCTTCTCAGGCCTCAAATATGTACCCCTTCGCAGTAGTGCTTTAACTAAAATAATGAAACAAATCCAAGTTCTTCCTTAAAATACCTGAATCTCCTAAATAAACTACCCATAGCCAAGAGGCATTTGAGATTTTTGGCAGACTGCTACCTCCTAATTCTATGTCCAGCTCTGGCTCTATCTATCTTGCAAGTACAATGAGTCTTGTTCAACTAGAAAGCACATGTTTCCACAGAGAAAGCTGAAGGTAATGTGCAATAACTGTCCCAACAATGACTTCAAAGCAATTCTCTCCACCACAGAAATCAGAAATATAGCCAAGCTACTTCTCTGTCATCAGGCTCCTTTAGTTTACCAGATTTGTTTACCTACATTGTACACAGAAAAAGTTAATACACTCTAATTATACATTTAAAAAAAAAAAAAAAAAAGAAGTTGTCTTCCCATTCTCTCCCTACAACTTCCCTTGCTCACCTTTCATTAGTCTACCCTCCACCAGCACAATGGATCCACTAGATCCTCTGATCCTTTGGGACAGTGCTTATTCTGGGTTATTGACATATTGCTCAGTTAAGTATAAAAGACAAATAATAATATATATTTAACCTCCCTACAAGGAACTTGTCCTCTTTTTGCTAAATTCTTCCTTGGAGCCCATCAACAGGAAGACTTTCCAGGAATCAGATGTTTACAGGTTAATATATAAGGTATGTAGTAGCCATCACAAAATAAACAGACTGGAATTTCACAGGCAGAGAAAGAAAAATGACTAGAAACAGTTAAACATTATAGAGGATTTGAGAAAAAAGCTCATTTCAAATAGAAAACAGTAAAATAATAAAAGTTCACAGGAGACATGACAAAACAGGATGAATGTGTGAAAATTAAATGCTCTTCTTTGATGGAAAAGGGTGTGAGGTAACAAAAGGGCAAATGGGATAAGAATGGGTTTCCTCTAGGAAGTATCAATCCAAGCACTCTCTTCGGACTGAACTTTGGGCTGGGTTTGGAATACAGAAAAACAGATTCCCTCTGGCTATCAGGAAACAGCATGCTTCCTGAAGTACACTTTTATCCTTGGTCATGAACAAAAAGAGAAAAAGAAACTGCTCATTTTGGTCTTCTTGTTGCCTTCTTCAAGTAAGAATACTCCAAAATTCTACAAGAGAAAATATCCAACTTAAAGGATAAAAACCACCTTTACTCTTTTCAGTTCTGCCACTGGTCTAGTGTTATTGCTCTTACTCACTTCACAGGCTATAGTTTCCATTATATTATCAAAGAAAAGCAGGCTAATAAAATATTTAAGTTACTAGCTAGCACATATTTGAGCAAAAGTAGTAATCGAAAGAGCTCACATTCACAAGTAAAACATACTATTTTGATACTCAAAGCTAACTTACAATTACATATTGCCAATTAATTAATCTCTGATGCGGGATACCTATAAGACTAGTTAATTATACTTGACACTGAGCTCGAATGGTTCTAGCAAAAAAATATGACTATGAAACACCAGGTGTGGTTGTGCACACCTGTAATCCCAGCTATAGGAGACTCCCTTGAGCCCAGGAGTTAAAGTCCTGCATGGGCAACACAGTGAGACCTGTTTCAAACACAAATAAAGACATTCTGATGTCTACAAAATGGCTTACAGCTGTATACAAAGAACACAGACACATGACAACAACAACAAAAAAACCCTACCATTCAAATTATCAGATTATGGCAATTTACTAGAACAAAGCCACCAGAACCACCAACTCGTGAGACTGGCCATGAGCTTCCTGATTCGTTGGGATTACAGGCATGCACCATCATGCCTGGCTGAGGGGTGACTATTTTAAAAATGCACTGGCTAGACATGGTGGCGCCTGTCTGTAATCCCTGGGACCCTGCAAGACCCTGTCTCAAAAAATAACAAAAATAAAAAAATATGGGAATGTGGCTCAATGGTACCCCTGGATTCAATCCTAAGTACTACAAAAAATAAAACATATATAAAAAATTTTTTTAAATAAAAAATAATGGGGGCTGGGGAGATAGCTCAGTGAGTAGAGTGCTTGCCTTGTAAGCACAAGGCCCTGGGTTCGATCCCCAGCACCCAAAACAAAAACAAAAAAAATAAATAAATAAATAAAAAATAAAAAATAAAAAATAATGGCTGGGCCAGAGGCACACACCTGTAATCACAGAGTTTGAAAGCCAGAAACTTAGCAAGACCCTGTCTCAAAATTAAATATAAAAAAAAAGGGCTGGGGATGTGGCTCAGTGGTTAAGCGACCCTGAGATCAATCCTGGTACAAAACCAAAAGTTTTTTAATGTTCTAGTCTGAAGTACAGGGAGTTACAGTTCCCTTCACTACCTTCAAATCCAGACTTCAGAACCAACTCTTTACTCTGCTTTCTAGTAAAAAGGGAACTCAATGGACTTACATGTCAAACTCTTAACTGACTGTAAGAAGTTAACCTAGCCAGGCCTGTAATCCCAGGACCCATGACTGTAACACAAGGTTTGGGAGGCTGAGACAGGAGGATGGCAAGTTCAAGGTCAGACCTTAGCAACTCAGAGAGGACCTAAGCAACTTAGTGATGCCCTGTCTCAAAATAAAAAACAAAAAGGACTGGGGACGTAACTCAGTGGTAAAGTAACCCTGGAGTTAAATCTCCAGTATACCCTCCCAAAAAAAATAAATAATTAGAGATAAGGAAACAGACACTCTGACCACTGGTGTGATAGATGGTCTCACTGTCAACAGCACTACATCAGCACTAATTTTATTATGTAGGGTCACTGTTTAAATAATAAGGATAATGAGAAAGAATACATTTTCTTTACACAGCAAGCAACTGAGACTAGACAGCAAACCGCATCACCTTTAATAACCAAAATAAAAGAACAAGAGCAAGATAAATTTATGCTGTAAGATGATATTCATTTATCATTATCCACCCCCCCAATCCAAAAATGGTTAACTACTCCAAGGGGAAAATATGTTAAGCATCTCCTAGAGCTTATAGATGGCTCTGCACTCTATTGGTTAGCAGTATAAAAGACCAGTTCTAGCTTAATGGTCAAACAATCAAGATAGGGGTTTATTATTGTCAGGAAACAACTCTTCAAAATAACCTCTTATTCCTAATTTGAATGACAAAAGATTTTTGAGTCTCCAAAAGTTATGAATAGATTATCTAAAATTGTCAATCTGTTCCTGAACAATTACATCCATTTTCAAAACTGCCAGAAGTTTATATTTAGAATTTTAGATTTTCAAAAAAAAAAGAATTTTAGATTTTCACCAAAACTTAAGTGGAGTTCAGCTAAACATCTAAGAACAAATTTGGTTTTATGAGGGTTGAAACACTCACTCTGAATTTCTACAAGGTTAGCCTTCTATCTTTTAACAATGTAGGAAATTGAAAACCATTTATTCCAGCAAACCTCCTAATTCCCTGATACCATTCAAAGAAGCACTCTCCTATCATTACAAACCCTTTCTAAATAAATAGCCTTTTCTGCATCAAAATCAAATATCTTATCTTCTTCAAAAACATATCCTTGACTGGGTGTGTGTATAAGACAGACATCAGTAATCCTTGGAACTAGCCTTAATCCCAGCAATTTGGGAGTCTGAGGCAAGAGGATGGCAAATTTGAGGCCAGTCTAAAAGCTTAGTGAGACCCTGTCTCAAAATAAAAAATTAGGGCTGGGGATGTATCTCAGTGATAGAGCACCATGGGTTTGCTCCCCACTACTGGAAACAAAAGGGAGGAAAGCCCAAAAAAGTAATCTCTAATCTGTGACTATTTTTAACTCAGACATTTTTAAACCTTGACTTCACATATGAACACAGTAAAATCAAGGAAGTGTAAAGTCAACTGAGTCTAATAGCTGATGTTCTGGTGAAAACCAAAGAGCATTTATACAATCTGTAATATTAACTGCTAGCCCTAGGATCTGTCAGAAAACATAAAAACCTATAAAAATATCAAATCATAATAACTAAAATAGATATTAGGATTATCAGAACTAAAAGTAGAGATGATTTATCAATAAATGACAAATATTTCCTTGTTATTCCTGAATTTGTCTACCTGGGAGGTACTTCCAGGAGATAATGACAAATTGAATTTTGGGATATAAATACACTGCTCTTACTATTAATCTTGTTTCTAAAAGAAAGACTACCTACTTGATAGTTGAGAAGCTTGCTTAAGAACCACACTCAATCATTCCTCTTTCTGATCTGCAAAGTATGAGGAGAAGGTCTTATATTAAAGAACACCATATATTAAAAACAGCAACAAAAAGCTGGGCATGATGTTGCATGCCTGTAATTCCAGTGACTCAGGGACTGAGGCAGTACCACAGCAAGTTCGAGGCCAGTTTCAGCAACTGAGTGAGACCTTGTCTAAAAAAAAAAATTAAAAGGGCTGGGATGTAGCTCAGTGACAAAGTGCCCTGGGTTAAAACCCCAATACTCAAAAAGCAAAAAACAAAACCTGGCACTTTTATTTTATTATTCTCATGTTTAGAATGCTGCATGACTTGTTCTGGTCCTCTAATGCTTTTATAGGAAAAGCAAAAATTCTCAAGAAACTAAAATAGAGCTTGGCACAGTGGTACATGCCTGTAATTCCAGCTACTTGGGAGGCTGAGGCAGAAGGATTGCAAATTCCAGGCCAACCAGGGCAATTTGGTGAGACTGTGTCTCATAAAAGTAAACTATGTATATGTATTTTTTTCCTTAAAAAATTGATCTGGGCACAGTAGTACATGCCTATAATTCCAGCAACTCAGAAGGCTGAGGCAGGAAGATTGCAAGTTTAAGGCCAGCTTCATCAATTTAGCAAGGTCCTAAGCAACTTAGCGAGACCCCATCTCAAAAATTAAAAAGGCTGGGGATGTAGTTCAGTGGTAAAACACCCCTGCCTGGGTTCATGCCCCTCTACCAGTTAAACTGCCCAGGCTGGCCTCAAACTTGTGATCCTCCTGCCTCAGCTTCAGAAGCCAAGGCTTGTGCCACAGCATCTGGCTTCAAAAGAAAAATTAAAAAAAAAAAAAAAAAAAAATTAAAAGGGCTTAATATGTAGCTGGGTGGTAAGAGTGAATACCCCTTGATTCAATCCACAGTACCAAAAACCCCCACTAAAACTAGATGTACATAAATAAAATTACAGCTTACAAGGTACCTGTGACTACATATTCCCTCATTTTAGCTGGAATGTTTAAGATGGAACCCTCTATTTAGCAGATTCAAAACAGCAAGGATGCAATTCCAGGCCTAAGGAAGTGTCAAAATCTCAAATAAAGCATCCAACATCCAAGCCTCTCCTGTTCACAGTGTAGAGGCAACAGTCATCAGGGACATGAGATTTCTAATACAAGTTCTAGAACAGTTTCTGACTCACCACCCCCCATACACACATTTTCCCTCCTACACACAATCTGTTTCTTTTTTTGTAGGCCTTCTTAGCCCTCTTAATCTTTAGTTTCTAACTACTCTCTATATTCCCTGGTTCCATTCTCCAATTTCCTGATACATCCAAAGCATTCCTCCAGTCTATTTCCTATTATGTAATATTCTCCCATAGCACTTAGAGCCATCCCCCACTTTTCTTTCTTTTTCAGGCCTAACTCCAAACATCCCTCCCCTCAGGTTCTACTGTAATTCAAGATTCCATTTCATCTTGTCTGTTTTCAAGATCTTTTGACCCGAAATTTCCACATTTAGGCTCTCTCCAAAACTTCCAATTCCCTCCCAAAGTTGGGCAGGCCAGGCATGGGAGTCATCAACTGAGTTCGTTTGAGAAAATATGTATGCGTGTCTGCGCGGGCGGGGGTGGGGAGAGCAAACCAGAAGAAATGACGCATTAGGGGGAGTCTCGGAGGGAAAAGATCACTCCAATAAACTCCCACTCCCAACAAAATGCACGATTTTCTAACTCCCCCCGAATCAAAATGGTCCCATAACTCAATTTCGTTTAAGTCCCATGATCTCTTCAACATTTTGATCCAATTAACTCCACAATCAACTTTAATTCCACCTGCCTCTCACACTAATTGATTCCTCTTGTTAAGCCTCCGATTAGTTTCTATACTCCCTTGTGTTTCTCATTTCCTTCCTACCCCCACCGTCTGTATCTATCCCTCATCCTGGAAGTCCTCAACTCGATCTCTAGGACAGTCACCGTTTTCGACAGCTTCCTTCTCTCGGTTAAACCCATCCTTTCCGCAGACTCCCTGCAAGCTCAGAAACCCCTATTTCAAAGCCCAGCCCTCGGTCCTTACCGGCAACCCCTCGGACATTCCCAGCTACGGGTGCCCTCCAAAGCCCTGCTCTTCCTCTGATCGCACAGTCCACACCAGAACTATGTCCACGCCCCGCTTGGCTTACCTGAGGCCGAGTTACTGACAGGGACCCCGGGATCAAAGGATGAAAATCCGACCGCCGACTGCCCGGAGGAGGCTGACGCCATCTTGGCAGCCCCCTCCCCCTCAGCGGCCTCGCTCCCTTTCAGTCGGGCTCTTCCTCTTCTCGGAATCGAATCTTCCCCACGTCTCTTCACAGAATTCGCGTTTTGCAGGCCGCCCTCCCGCCCCCTCGGGGGCCTCTCTCAGACACGTCCGGTTAGCTCCTGGACCAGTTCAGGGCCGCACCATTCGCCTGCCATGGGGAAGAACTCCGGTCTCGCAACCTCCCTTCGCAACTTTAACCGCTCTCCACAGGAGCTACTTTCTGCCTTCACAAGGGAGTAGGCTCAGACTGGCAGTTTGGACCCCGCATCCGGCCCAAACCCCACCTAAAAGGAAAATAAGGCATGAAAAGAAGTCCGGGAAGAGCGAACGCCCCCCTTCCTCTCCTCCCTAGCCGCAGCCTGTTTATCGCCCAACCACAAGGCTCCACTCTCGGTGGGCAAGGGGAAAGGGGGGGAAAGAGTGCGCATGCGCCCGACCTTCAGCTCAAGCTTCCAGCCACTAAAAGAGGAGGGGAAAGGAAGCCAATCCGAAAGCTGCTGATGGTCACGTGAGGCGGGTTCCTCACACCCTGAGGAATCCTCGGGTGAAAGACTGGCGGGCGGAGGGGTGGGGTACCTCACATACGGTGGCTCGGTAAGTCAATTTTGATCCTGTTCTTTGAAAGAGTTGGGTTTTGCGTGCCCTAAACTCGGAAAAAGTCTGCCTAGGTAGCCCCTCTAAAGGGACTGTGAAGTCCCGAAAGAACAGCGAAAACACTGGAACCAGGTCGGAGACATTAAACCGTCGAATACTACAAAACATCACATGCCATCAACTCTTCCCAGGCCTTTTCCGGTTTTACTACCTTGTTTAATAATATGTCTTACCTTCCTCCGACATTAGAAATAGATCTCTTGTTTGCGTCAAATACAAAGCTGGGTACAGTGACGGAGTTCAGTAAATATTGGTAGATTAATCAATGAAGACCTGTCAAAAAAAAAAAAAAAAAAAACCCACGGAAGGCTTCCCGCGATCCAAAGTCTTTAGCCTCTGTCAATTATGTATGCACCAAAGGGCATTTGATATACAGAAATTCCCCCATTCTACTCTAATCATCGAATTAACTGCTCCACTGTAACAAAAAAACTCTGGGGGTCGTCGACCCTGGTGGAGATCTGAAGACTTGAATACATCAAGCTTCTGGAAAGTAAGGGTTGTTTGGTTTACTCTTGTATCTCCACTCTGTCGTCGTGACTTTGAACAGAGTAGGTGCTCAGTAATTCGTTGTGGAATGAAAAGGAATGGGAAAATCCTCAAGTTTTGTAACCCCCAATGCCTCTTGGGTCCTCCAAAGGGAACCTAGGGCAGAAACGTTCATAGAATACCCCCCACTCACTTACCTCAGCTTTCTGTCCCACCCTCATCAAGATACAAAATACTTGTTTCCTTGCTGCCATCTGCCGGATTATTTGTCCTTCTCTGGGTACTGAAGGTAAACAAACATCAACAGATTGGGATTCTTATTCAACCGGTTAGTACTGAAATATTTTATGATGACCTATACCTATACCCCTCCCCCAACTAAACAGTACAACTAGACAGCGTGGAGCATAGGATTTGGCTCTTGGGTATGCAGTAAACAAATATCAATTCAATAAATTATCCTTCTTTTCAGAAAAGGCTTGTAGTTACTTCCATTTCCTGAGTTACTTTAAGAACCAGCTTGTGTGGGCTGAGGTATAGCTCAGTGATAGAGGACTTACCTTGCATGTGCCAGGTTCTGGGTTCCAAACCCAGCACCACAAAAAACAAAAACACCCTCCTCAAATTAAAAAAAAAAAAAAAATTGTTAAAAACTCGGTATAGAGGTAAAGCTGTTTCTGATTTCAAAATTGGAAATAAATCAATAAATTCTGGAATGAACAAAGGCAGTCACGAGAATTTTATCTCTGAGAGCTGATCTATGAATTTGATTTAAGCTCTCATGAAGGAAGAAATCTCTGATTTATAGCTTCTTAGAGATCTTTGTTTCTACCTTTTGTACCAGAAGATGACTATTACACCTGCCACCTTGTATTTTCTCATTCTGCTTACCTGTTTGACTCTCTCATGAGACTAAACTCTTCAGGTCAAAGATTACATTTTATCCATTTTTATACCTCAAGCATCTAGAATAGTGCCTGGCACAGAGTAAGTACCTAATAAATGTCTCCTAAAGGCCCTAATATGTGATGAATGAACATAAAATTCAGAAAGTGGAATTAGGGATGTTTAAAAAGCAGGTGTTTTTCATCTTTTACCCCTAAATTTTGTCTCTGTCACCCCTTCTACTTTACCCCTGGGGTGCCCTATGAATCATGGAACCACTCTCCCCTAGTAACATTCCTGGCATAGCAGAACTGGGGTGATGTGGCAGGGTGTGGAAGCAGAGGCAGAGCAGGACATGTTGGCTTGGTGCCCCCAAGGAAATAGAAAAGGGAGTTCACCAATACCTACTGTGGGAAGGGAGGCAATCTAGTGACCTCAAAATATGTCCACATATTCAGACTTGAATGCATGTGAGTATTCACGTACAGCTTCATTAAATCATCCTTTTGGGACTGAGGTTATATAGCTCAGTGGCAGAACATTTGCCTATGATGCACAAAGCCCTAGCACCACACACACACACACACACACACATAAACGTCCTTCAAGTCTTAGAACAGCTTCTAAGTTAAAAACAAAGGGTCTGAGAACTGACAAGGGCAACCTGGAGGCAAGAATAAGAGGATAGATACCAGCGGGTATGGTAGATGGTGCTTGCAATCCCAGCTATTTGAGAGGCTAAGGCAGGAGAATTTCAAATTTGAGGCCACTCCAGGAAACATAGCAAGACCCCATCTGGGGGCGGGGGGATGGTTACCTTATTCATTCAGTTAGTAATTCATTGAACAATTCATTCAAGTAACATAATTTAGTCCCAGCTATAAGGTGTAGCCCAGGCACTATGAGAGTCCCTAGTGTACAAATGAAGATAAAGCCACTGCCTTCAAAAAGATCACAAACTAATGAGGGGTACAGATTCATAAGTCATTAGAATAAAATGTAATAGGTGCCATCATAGAGGTGTACAATTGCTATGGTTTGACAGGCATATATTCAGAATAAAAAGTGGGAACAGAAGTTGATAACAGTGTCTTGATAAATACCCCAGACTATTTGGGATTGAAATAATTCTGAAGAGTCTAAAAGTCATGATTTCCATGGCTATGGAAACTGTTCCTGGAAAGAGAGGACTAGTGTTCAGGAAGATGTCACTGTCCTAAAAAATTAAAATTTTGCCAGATTAAAAGGAAAGGCATTCTTAAAAGGGAAAAATCTCCAGGTTGTCATCCAGAGATGACAGAGAATTGGTGATAGGGAAGTAATGCTGAAATAGGATGATGTGGCAGGAGGTGAGGTTAGAAGAGGGAGAGGCTAAATTATGAAGGATCTTAAACACCATACTAATACTAGTTATCTTCTACTAAACGTTTATTATGTCTTTACTAAACCCTGTGCTAAACACTTTACAAAGATTATATATTTCTTGATTTTTTCAACAATCTTAAAAAGGTAGATATTATTAGTCCTGAAAAGTAAAAGAGCCAAAGTAATGCCATTTTGTTCTGACCTAACTCAATTTTATGCTTGCTTAAAATGTTTTCTTTTCAGTCTCCTGACAGCTGTATCTATTTTGACAGTATATTAGGACCTTCTGACAGCTCTGATTATGGCCTTGATGTGTAACAAAAACAATTATGAAATGTGTAATCAAAACAGTTCTCTCATGTAATCAAAATATCTATCTCAACAAGGTCTTTCTGACCTACATCTGGCTCAACTGTCCTTGTGGTTTTTGTAGGTTTTGCCTTTATAAACTGTGTACTTCCAAAATTCAAGTGCTGGGAGTTTTTTGAGGTGCTAGCTTCCCAGTCGCTTGCCTGGCTTGCTCATTAAAGAACTGAAAAAAAAAGTCAATCTGGTTCAATAAGCGTGGTGGTCTGTAATTCTCACGCACACCGTAACAGTCCCATTTTGTAGATGAGAAAACATTCAGAGAAGTAAAGCTACTTGTAAGTCACACATGTAGAAAACCTTCAAGCTCAGGCATAAACTCAGGTGTGGCTGGCTCAAAGGCTGTGTTCTTAACCATACTACTGTGCTTTCTGTTTATCCTGTAGATGATGGAGAGACATCGAAAATTTTCAAAGAGAGAAGTGACAAAGTCTTAGTTTTTATAAAGATTCCCACTGGCAAAATGAAAAACGGGCTGCAGCAGAGGGAGACTGACCCCTCAAAATTAAAAAAGAAAAGAAAAGAAAAGAAAAAAAGTGTGTGGGGAGGTGCTGGGGATGTAGCGCAGTGGTTCACCGGCGCTGGATTCAATCCCCGGTACAAAAACAACAACAAAATTCTAGACTTAGGGTAGTGAGGGTCCTGGTATAGATTAAGCAAGCCAGGTCAGAAGGTGCTTTGGCATTTTGGCAGAGGGCTTGGAAGCTCTTCGTTAAGAGTGGGCGGAGCTGATGAGTAAAAATGGCTTAGAGGCGTGACTAGGAGCCACTCGACGCTCTGCTGCATCTGCCTGTAGACGCCTGACTTCCGTCGTTGGCGGCCACCCGCAGGTAGTGGTGTCGAGCGCCGAGCTCCGAGAACCAAACTGGGTGAGCGGGCCCCTGGTGGCCGCGCAGTCTCGCTAGTCGATATGAGTTTGGCTGGGGGCCGGGCCCCCCGGAAGACCGCTGGGAACAGGCTTTCTGGGCTTCTGGAGGCCGAGGAAGAAGATGAGTTCTACCAGACGACTTACGGAGGTTTCACCGAGGCAAGAGCTGGGCCCAGGAAGAGGAAGGGGAGGAAGGGAAGAGTCTTGAAGGGAGAAACCGCGGACAAAGAAGGGGGCGGGGAATAGAGAGGAGCCCTAAGAGCAGATGGAAACTGCAGGGCGCGGGTAACCGGGTGGGCGTTAAGGTGGAGTCCTAGAAAGGACCGCCCTTGACGCGATTGTGGGGTCAAGGATGGAGAAGGCCTCCAGAGGCATCCCAGAGTAGGGTGAAAACCTTCATCTTACTTCTGTCGCTGCATCTCTCACAGCACTTCTGACATCTAGAATACGCAAGGCACGTCGTAGTTTGGTCACTAGGTATACACTGCCGAATTATTCACCCGAGGCATAGAAGGAACCCCTCCAAAATATGGAGAACTTGCATAGATAACCTTTCCTTACCTATCCTAAAAGAGTCCCTGTTTATTTCCTTCGTAGAACATACTTTAGTTTGAAACTAGATTTGGTTTGCCTACTTTTTTTTTTTTTTTTTTTTTTTTTTTTTACTTTTCTGATAGATTGTAAACTTTATAAAGTTAGATTTGTTCCCCGTTATACGTCCAGTGCCTAGATCAGTGTGTGGACTGAACTGGCACTTGTTAAATATTTATTGACCGAATCTACCCATTCATTAGATATGTGTCAAGCATCCAGAGCATGTCATAGGATGTCTTAGGCTCTAGGGAGACAGTATTAAAAAATTCAACCTGTCCCGAGCACAGTGGCACACAGACTCGGAAGGCTGAGGCAGGATCTCTGCAACTTAGCGAGCCACTTCTTAAAATAAAAAAGGGCTGAAGAGCCTGTCGGGGGTCGCCTGTGATGCTAGTGACCAGGAGGCTGAGGCAAGAGGATCATAAATTCAAAGCCAGCATCAGCAATTGCGAGGCCCTAAGCAACTCAGCAAGACGCGATCTCCAAATAAAATATATAAAAGGTAGTCTGGGGTTATAGTTTAGTGGTAGAGCGCATGCCTAGCACCTATGAGGCACTGGGTTCTATCCTCAGCACCACATAAAAATAAATAAATATAATAAAGGTATTGTGTCCATCTATAGTTAAACAAAAAAAAAATTTTAAAAGGGACTGAGGATGTGGCTTGGTGGTTAAGCACCCCTGGGTTTAATCCCCAGTACCAAAAATAAATAAATAAAGGGGGGCTGGAGATAGCTCAAAGGTAGAGCACACCTTAGCAATTTAGCAAGGCCTTCAGCAACTTAGTGAGACCCTCTCTCAAAATCAAAAATAAAAGGGCTGAAGATGTGGCTCAGTGGTTAAGTGCCCCTGGGTTCAGTCCCCAGTACAAAGAAGAGAGAGAGAGAGAGAGAGAGAGAGAGAGAGAGAGAGAGAGAGAGAGAGAGAGAGAGAGGGAGGAGAGAGAGAAACAGAGAAACAGAAACCATGGACAGGGGCTAAAGGTGTAGCTTTGGTGGAGCACTTTCCTGGCATACCTGAGGCCCTGGGTTGGATCCCCAGCACCAGACAGGGGAAATGTTACATGGACAATAGTGTTCAAGAGAAATTAAGAGAAATAGAATCCTCAGGACGTGGTGACTGGGAGTCATTACTTACAACCCTAATCAGATAGTTTAAAATAGAACATTCTCATCCCTCCTCCAAGGCTCATTTTCCTATTCCTGTCATTTTACGAGTCGTTATTTAATATGTACCCTTTATGCTTCCAAAAAGGATTTAAGGAGGCTTATAAACAAAAAGCTAGAACAGTAAAAATAGAGACAGATCATAAGTAATTGTACCAGGAGCCTATGCTAAAATGGTACTAGCAATTGATATTAAATTTAGCTGTGAGCTTCCTGGCAGCCAAACTCTCAATTTCTTTTTTTAATAAGAAAGAAGCATACAAGTGCTTAAAGAAAGACAACCTTTTTCAGCATTAAGGAGATATCATTGCATCCTTAGATATATATAAAGTAACGGGGTTGGTAGATGATATAAAAACATTGTCTTCACTAGCCATGTCTATTAATGACTTGATAAATGCTAAAGGAATGGTAGTAAGTTCATAATTTAGTGAAAGCACTTCTAATGGGAAGTTGAGCTACCCTGTGGTGATATGGTTTAATACCAGATTAGAGCTGAGGGGATTAATGTGTTCCCAGGCTGTCTTTCACAAACATCAGTTGGGAGGAAATGATGGTCATCAGTGCAGGATTGACTTCTGGCTGGCTTGGAGTGTTAAATACCTGTGTTACATGCTTGCTTTGGCAAATTGTGTATCAAGATTAGACCATGGGGTTGGTGTTATAGCTCAGTGGTAGAGCGTTTGCCTAGCATGCATGAGGCACTGAGTTCGATTATGAGCACCACATATAAATAAAGATCCATTGACAACTGAAAAAAAATTTTAAAAAAAGCTTAGACCATTAGTTTGCATCATTGATTAAAGAGAGAACCACATGTTTGAGGTGCTACCCAGCCCAGGTGACCCCCCACTTTTATTTTTTTTTTGATACTGCGGGTTGAACCCAGGGCCACTTAATCACTGCGCCACATCCCCAGCCCTTTTTTTTTTTTTTTGGGTGCTGGGGATTGAACCCAGGGCCTTGTGCTTGCAAGGCAAGCACTCTACTGACTGAGCTATCTCCCCAGCTCCCCCAGCCCTTTTTAAACATTTTTTTATTTTGAGACAGGGTCTCTCTAAGTTGCTCAGGACCTTGCTAAATTGCTGAGGCTGGCCTTGAACTTGCAGTCCTCTTGCCTCAGCCTCCTGAGTCATTGGGATTACACATGTGTGCCACTTTATCTGTCCCAGTTAGCTCCCCTTAAGTGCTTTTTTTCCTGCCTTTCCTTTCCAGAGTGGCTGCCTTTCTAGACTTAACCTGTATCACCTCAGGTCTAGGCTATACTTCAGGTTTTCTATCTTCTCCAGCCCATTTAACTAACCCCCAGAGCTTTCTGGAACACCTCTTATACATGCCCCCACATCTTTATTGGCTTCTCATTATTGATAGTAATACTCAAATATTTTTCCATCCCAAAACACCTGAGGAATAATACGTATATTTTTCAGAAACTTTAAGTTTATCTCAACAATGATTATCAAAGCTGGTATAGGGTAAGGAGAGAGAACTGAGCATCATTAAGCTACAGGTTCAAATCATAGTTATTAGCTTGACATTTAAGTTTCTCTGTAGACCCAATTTGAAATCTTATAGTCTTATAGGGCAGTCACTGTTGGAAAGAGATTGTGCTGGAACCAAAGCAACCAGCTAAGGTTTCTTGCCAGAGATAAACCTGCTATACTTGGGTCTAAATCCTTATTCCACCAGGTGCGGTGGCACATGCCTGTAATCCCAGCGGCTCGGAGAGGTTGAGGCAGGATTGTGAGTTCAAGGTCAGCCTCAGCAACTTAACAAAGCCCTAAGCAACTCAATGAGACCCTGTCTCTAAATAAAATACAAAAAAAGAACTGGGGATATGGCTCAGTGGGTATGCACACCTAGGTTCAGTCTCTTGCAAAAAAAAAGGAAAAAAAAAATCTCCATTCCTGCTTCTGAACCTTTTCCAATCTTTCCACCTGCTTATGAGTTCCTCTTCCCTCTTGACTGTCTAAATACCACCAGTGTTTTAAACTATGACTCACTTTCTCTTCATCCTTTAGAGTCTAAATCAGGGTTCAGGGGCTGGGGATGTTACTCAGTAGCTGGGCGTATGTAAAACCTGGGTTTGATCCCTAACATCCACAAAAAATAAAATCATAGTTCATCAAACTACAACTTATGTTCCAAACCTGACCTACTCCCAATCTGACCCTTTACAGAAAAAGTGTTCTGACCTCTGATTTAAAGGATTAAAATCTAAAGGTTAGATTTGGACCACCAGTCTTCTCTGATCTATAACATTGTATTGCCATTTGATACTTTATATGTTGCCTTGTATTAAAAATTTTATGGGGAGGGGCCAAAATCTGAGTAGCTAAAAAGCCACACAGGGACAGAGATCCCACCCCCAGTTAAAAATCCTGGACACAAAACCTGAATGAGCTGTATTATGTACAAGTTGTCATACATTGTTACTGGCAGAATTAGATGCTGTCTAGTGACCCAGTGGTAGAGGAAAATTGGACTCTGTTCTATGCATCTTTTATCTTTGGTGATTCTAATCCATATCCTTTCACTATAATAACCTCTAACTATTAGTGTAACCAAACAAAAGAATTTATGTCGATGTCCTGTTCTTCACTAGACTATGGGACTTTTTTGGGGGGCGGAGGTACCAGGGATTGAGCCCAGGGGCATTTAACCACTGAGCCATATCCCCAGTTCCCTCTATTTTATTTTTTATTTCGAGACATGATCTTGCTAAGTTGCTTAGGGCCTCACTAAATTGCTGAGGCTGGCTTTGAACTTGGGATCCTCCTGCCTTGGCCTCCCAAGCCGCTTAGATTACAGTGCACGCCACTGTGGCCAGCTACACTATTGGACTCTAGAAGGTAGAGACCAAACCACATTCTTTTGTTCCCCAGTATTAAGAATGCTACAGGTAAAACAATCAATTAAGGTTGGAAGGAGGTAGTGCTAGAAACAAGAACCAACAGCCTGTAAGACTTTGCCTTAGGAAAATGAAAGGCTAAGTTGGAAAGGAAAGTGAAGAAATTTTGTTCTTTATGAAGGGGTATTAATAACTCCATTGCCAACCAGTTCTCATCTCATTGTGTCCTTAGGAATCTGGAGATGATGAATATCAAGGGGACCAATCAGACACAGAAGACGAGGTGGACTCTGACTTTGACATTGATGAAGGGGATGAACCATCCAGTGATGGAGAAACAGAAGAGCCAAGAAGGAAGCGTCGAGTAGTCACCAAAGCCTATAAGGTGCAGGAGGAATCCTGGGGTTTTGGGGGACTTTCTTAATCCCTCTTTTCTCCTTCACTGGATCCCAGTGCTCGCCATATCAGTCCCATTTCCTATAGTGCTAGTTTTGTCTGTTAAGATCCTCATCTTTCTCCTTACCTCTTTTGTTCTCTGGTATCTTATTCTAATCTGTGTCCAGGAGCCTCTAAAGAGCTTGAGACCTCGAAAGGTCAGTACCCCAGCTGGTAGCTCTCAAAAGGCCCGAGAAGAGAAGGCACTGCTACCACTAGAACTACAGGATGATGGCTCTGACAGTGAGTATGGAAATTTGAATCAGTTGATAAAATTAGAATGTGATGATGAATTATTTTATCAGTGTTAAGTTTACCAAAGTTGATAAGCATACTGTTATGTGAGGAAAATCTTTTTACTTACCAAAGTATTTAGGAAAAGAAGTCCATGATGTGTGCAGCTTAATTCTCAGATCATTTAGAAAGAGCATACACACAGAATGAAATAAGAATAAAATGGAGCAAAATATTAACAGTAGGTGATGTAAATAAAGGGTAAATGTAAATAAATGGGTGTCATTTGTAGTATTCTTACAACTTTTTTGTAAGTTTGAAATTATATCCAAGTAAAAACTTTAAAAATATGTAAATAGATAAAGAAAGTGGACAAAACTAAAAAGATTTCTTCCCATCTTACTCTTCCCAGGTCGGAAATCCATGCGTCAATCTACAGCTGAACATACTCGACAAACATTTCTTCGGGTACAGGAGAGGCAGGGCCAGTCTCGGCGGCGAAAGGGGCCCCACTGTGAGAGACCATTGACCCAAGAAGAGCTGCTCAGGGAAGCCAAGATCACAGAGGAGCTCAACTTACGTTCACTGGGTCAGTCTGTAGTTTTAGGAAAAGTAGGTAGAGATGCTGAGAAGCATAAGAAGAACTTTCTGTTTTTTGACCAAGCATATGATAGTTGATCAGAAATAAGTCAAATATAATTGTACTATGAAATGGAAGATTATTTACCCTAACTACTTTAGACCCAACCTAGTTTAATGATAGTTATGAAATTTAGATAACTTGACTTCAAAAGAACACATGATTAATTTGGGTCTGGGGCTCTGGCTCAGTGGTAGAGCGCTTGCCTAGCATGCATGAGGCTCTGGGTTTGATCCTCAGCACCACATAAAAAATAAATAAAATAAAGGTATTATATCCATCTACAACTTAAAAAAAAAAAAGAACACATGATTGAGAAAAGATTTAGTTCAGCTCTAACATCTTCAGAATATATTTTAATGGATTTTTTTTTTTTTTTTTTTTTTTTTTCCCCTGTGGTACTGGGGATTGAACCCAGGGGCACTCTACCATTCAGCCACATTCACATTCCCAGCCCTTTCTATTTTTTGAGACAGTCTTGCTGAGTTGCCTAGGCTGGCCTCAAAATTGGGATACTCCTGCCTTAACCTTCCAAGTAGTTGAGAGTACAGTCATATATTACCATGCCTAGCTTCATAACTTTTAAAATTTACATTCTAAGCTGAACACTGGCACATTACCTGGGAGGCTAATTAGGCAGGAGTATCCCAAGTTTTCCCCAGCCTCAGTAGCTTAGCTTCTCTTAAAATAAAAAAAAATGAGAGGGCTGGAGATGTGGCTTAGTGGTAGGGCCTCCTGGGTTCAATCCCTAGTACCACACACAAACATACACATACACACAAAAGAAAAATAAATAATAATAATAACCATAAATAATAATTATGTTGGCTTTAAAATATATATGATTTTAAATGTATATGATAATAATTCAGTACTTTTAAAACAGTAGCTGTCCTTCAAAACATACAGTGATTAAAAACTATCATCAACCATGAATGATAGCAAGATTCTAGGCTTTGAAATCCTCAGGAAAACCTAAGATGATATGAGTGGGATGGGAAAGAATGGAAACCCTTGCCAAAGTCCTTCATAAGGGAGTGACTGTGACTTAGAGAAATTATTGTAGACTTTTGGCACTGGTCTCAAAAGAGAAGGGGATCTGAAACCTGCATATGCATCATAGGGCTGGGTAGGATACAAGCATGCCCTATGTGGGACATGAGAGAATGAGCAGCCTCCACCAGAAGGCTGCAGGGAGAGCAGTGGCGTCAGTGGATGACCGGTTTCCAGTAAGGCAAGTTGTATAAGGAATGCTGAGTGAGAGAGAAGCTTGAGGATATGGGTGAGTTGACTGATTTTAGAGCAGGAGTCTATAGAACACAGGAATGCATTGAAAAGAAGGAAAGGGTTGAAAGTTTGGGTCAAGGTAGAGGAAGCAATATTACCAGTCAGAATTCAAGTAGAAAAGAGTTTCAGTCACTGAAGGGATTTCCAGAGCACTCCTTTCATAGTCAGATGTTAGAGGATTACGTTCACAGTACCCACATACTGGAAGGACACAGAAATTTGGAGTTCATATAGAGAAGAGGGAACTAGAATATTATTTATTTATGCATTAACAAATACTTTCGAGTGCCTATAATGTGTGGAATGCTGCATGATGCTGATAACATGTAGGTAATATGAGTCACACTTACTGCCCTTAAGGAGGAAACATATCAACTGTGCATTACCATAGAGCAGTGTCATGGGGTCCAGGCAGGTGACATACAAAGTGTAGCCAGCACAAGGACTGAGGTGACTTGGAGAGGAATGCTTGAAAGGAGGAACAATTTAGCTAATTGTTGTCCTGTGAGAATGCAGACTCAAGGTTGCCAGGTTTCCTTCCTTCCTTTCTTTTTTTTTTTTTTCTTTTTGTACTGGAGATTGAAGCCAGGACACTACCACTGAGCTACATCACCCGACCCCTTTTATTTTGAGTAAGTTGTCAAGGATCTTGCTAAATTGCTAAGACTGGCCTCAAATTTGCAATCCTGTCTCAGCTCCTGAATAGCTGGGATGGCAGGCATTCACCACCACACCAGGCTTTTTTTTTTTTTCTTTTCTTTTTTTTTTTTTTTTTTTTGTGTGTGTGTGGTAGGTTTTGTTGTTGTTATTGTTTGTTTTGTTTCTTGATACCGGGATTGAACCCAGGGGTTTTAACCACTGAGCCACATCCCCACCCCTTTTTAAGATTTTATTATATTGAGACAGGGTCATGCTGAGTTGCTTAGGGCCTTGCTAAGTTAAGAGGCTGACTTTGAACTTGTGATCCTCCTACCTCAGCTTCCCAAATTGTTGGGATTACAGTTGTTGCTCCTGGCTTTCTTGTTGTTTTTTTTTTTTAAAGGAACCAGAAATCTATATTTAAATGTGATTTCCCAATTTCTAAATGTCAACAACTAGGTCCATCTTTTTTGTTTTTAATTTTTTTTTAATTGTAGATGGACATAATACCTTTATTTTATTTACTTATGTGGTGCTGAGGATCAAACTCAGTGCCTCACTCATGCTAGGCAAGCACTCTACCACTGAGCCATACCCCCAGCCCTTTGTTTTTGTTTTTAATTGCAGTACTGGGGTTTGAACCCAGGGCACTCTACCCCTGAGCTACACCCCGGCCCTTATTTATTTATTTATTTATTTATTTATTTTTGGTACCAGGGATTGAATCCAGCAGTGCTTTACCACCAAGCTGTATTCCAAACCCTTTTTGTTTTTTATTTTGAGGCAGGATCTCACTAACTTGCTGAGGCTGACCTCAAACTTGTGATCCTCCTACCTCGGCCTCCCAAGTCACTGGGATTACAGGTGGGGGCCACTGCATCCAACCGGTTTTTTATTTTGGTACAGGGTCTCAGTAAATTACTAAAGCTGGCCTTGAACCTTCAATCCTCCTGCTTCTGGCTCCTGAGTTGCTGCACCACCTCGCCTAGTTCCAGTTTTTCTTTAAAACACTACAGATCAGGGATGGGGTCGTAGCTAGATGGTAGAGTGCTTGCCTAGCATGTGTGAGGCACTGGGTTCGATTCTCAGCACTGCATATAAACAAAATAAAGGTCCATTGACAATTAAAAAAAAAAAAAAAACACTACAGATCAAACAAACACTTAAATGGTCTGCCAGCTTGCAGCCTCTGCCAAAACTTGTGATAGGTTCAGTAGTAGAAGAGTATACTAGAATTGCAGTGACATACACCTATAATTCCATTGACTCAGGAGGCTGAGACAAGAGGATTGCCTGTTCAAGGTCAGCATTGACAACTTAGCAAGACCCTGTCTCAAAAAAAAAAATAGGGGAGTGGGGGGCCCACTGGAGATATAGCTCCATGGTAGAGTATCTCATAATATCACAAAGATAAATAAATAAATAAATAAATAGAATATACTAGACACAGAGATTGAGGTAGTGAATCAAAACTGTGGTATTAGGAATGGTTTAGTAGAATGGGTATTGCAATTAACCTGGAGAGGGAAGAACTCTGTTATAATGTAACATACTATCTTGGCTAGGAGCAGGTTGACAGGGTAATTGTAGAGAAGATTCTGGTACCCAGGAAAATTAACAGGCTCCTTGTCACAGAGTCCCTTTCAACTTGAGGTCCTTCAGTCCTGAGTGGTTAAAAATCTAAATGTATTTGAGAAAGGAGGATTGGGGAGGATGTTAAGAAAGATAAGCAGAAAACTCATGAAGTAGGAGGTGTTTTAGAGCATCTTAGGAGTGACTAGGTCAGTGACCAGAAAGATTGAGAGATTATAGAACAGAACTAAGTGCAGGAAAAGGGGAAACTGACTATCCCTTCGTTTTTCCCTGTGACGCTGAAGAGACATATGAGCGACTTGAGGCTGACAAAAAGAAACAGGTTCACAAGAAACGGAAGTGCCCTGGGCCTATAATCACCTATCATTCAATGACAGTGCCACTTGTTGGGGAGCTGGGCCCCAAGGAAGAGAATGTAGATGTAGAAGGGTAAGTAAATCGGTGGTGTTGAGTTTGTGGCTTTCCTCATACAGCCTCCCTAACTTGTACACCTTTCAGATTCTGCCCTCCCTTCAACTCCTTTCTTTCTCTTTCAGCCTCTCTTTTTCTCTCTTTGCTATTTTTCTCTCTCACCTCACTTTTCTTCCCATCTATCATCATTTAGTAGGTTCTTTCAGAATGCTCCTATCACCCTGCCTCTTTTTTTCTTTCCTCCTTGATTTCTTCCCTTCTGTATCTATTTTCTCCTCACCTCTTTGTGTCTCCCCCCTACCCCCTGTCTTTTGCCCTCAGACTTGATCCTGCTCCCATGGCTTCTGCATTGACTCCCCATGCTGGGACTGGACCTGTGGTACCACCTGCTCGCTGCTCACGTACCTTCATCACATTTAGTGATGATGCGACATTTGAGGAATGGTTCCCCCAAGGTCGACCTCCAAAAGTCCCTGTTCGGGAGGTCTGCCCAGTGACCCATCGTCCAGCTCTATATCGGGACCCTGTTACAGACATACCCTACGCCACTGCTCGAGCCTTCAAGATCATCCGTGAGGCCTACAAGAAGTACATCACTGCCCACGGACTGCCTCCTACTGCCTCAGCCCTGGGCCCTGGCCCCCCACCTCCTGAACCCCTTCCTGGCTCTGGGCCCCGAGCCTTGCGCCAGAAAATTGTCATCAAATGAAGAGATGTTTAGTCCTTAGAAAATTCTTTCCTACCTGGACATGGGCTCTTGACCTTCCCTCTCTCTCTACTTCTCCCCTTTATATCTCTGATCTTTGCCTGCTCCTCTTCTATGTCTTCCCCTTTTTCCCCACTAGTTCCTACTTGTTTTGTTGTGTTTTTTTAATCTAATAAAATGGAAAGATCCTTTTTGTTTTTCTGATCTAAGGTTGGGAGCAAGAAGTATTTATGAATGTCTGAGTCTGTTTGGTTCTTTGTGTTTGTTTGATAACCCTTATTATGAACTGTCCTTTGTATCTTTTTCTTTTTTCTGACATGAGGTCTTGCTGTGTTGCCTAGGCTGGTCTCAATCTCCTGGGCTTAAGCACGCCTCACACCTCAGCCTCCTGAGTAACTGGGACTACAGGTGTGTGCCATGACGCTCAACTTGTCCTTTTTTAATTGTATTCATTCTCCAACTTAAACACCTTAAAATTAGATACCAAAACAAAATCCTTACATTGACTTTTTTTTTTTTTTTTTGGTACTTGGGATTGAATCCAGGGGCACGTAACCACTGAGCCTCATTCCCAGCCCATTTTTGTATTTTATTTAGAGACGGGGTCTCACTGAGTTGCTTGGGGTCCTTGCTAAGTTGCTGAGTCTTTCTTTGAACTCTCGATCCTCTTGCCTCGACCTCCGAGTCGCTGGGATTATAAGCTGTACCACTGCAACCAGCATATTGACCTTTATATCACCTTGTATTTACTGCTTTGAATGTAACAAACACCAAATAGTAGGAACCATTTCATTCTCATGAACTCCACTCTGGGACTGGGCTTGTATGAAGAGAAGAGGCGGAGATGCCATGGCTGTTGATGGCCACTAGAGGCTCTCAGGGCTGGGCAGGGTATGGGGGCTGTGTATATGTGATCTCCCACTACCCCCCACCTGGCCAGAGCTAAAATAATAAAATGCTGATCTCACTGTTCCCCCACCCTTTCCCCCGGCACCGGGCTCCTCCTGCTGCCGGAGCAGTGCCCCAGTAGAACAGAACTACTGACAAGGGGAGGTGAGAAGGGCCATCAGGCCATCAGGACTGGTAAGTGGGGAAGGCAGGGGGCTTATACTTGAGAACCTGGTGGGAGATGGGAGAAGAAAAGTGTCTCTTAAATGACATGAATATGTCTTTCTCTGTCACTCAGTGTTTGTTTCTGCTACCGCCCTGTTCCTTAACTGTGTCATTTAGGTTGTCAATATAATTCTCACACACTTTCTGAATCTTTTACATTAAGCATGGTACATATGTATAGCTTGTGTGTTTTTCATATTGTAAAAGATTGTGTGAGTTTAATATTCCCACTGTTTTTAGAGAAACTTTATTCCATTTAGAAGACATTTCTCACCCATTGGTCTGGTGTCACCTTTCTGGTGACAGATTATGGGGACTCAGTCCCTTCTCCTGAGGCCATACTGCCCTTCCCCCAACTTGGAAATCCCCCAGCTTCTGAGCCCTTGCTTTCCCTAAGGATTTAGAATTTTAGCAAAGAGATAAAGTGAAATCTTGATCCCTCCACAATAAAAGAGGAAATTAGGGTGGGATAAGAAATTCTGCCTCCCTCCCCCACCAACCCTCCTTACTTTCCTTAACCAGTTTAATAAAATAGACTGAATAATGGGAAAGAGAGGGAGAATTTCCCTGAAGCTCTCTGCCCCCCCCACCCACACACACCTTTCAATAGGGACAGGGCATGATGCCAGCTATGCTGGCAGAGCTTCCAGCAGCTGTGCTAGGGCAACAGGCACTGACGGGTGAGGTTATAGGGAATGGATGTTGCCAGATTTCTCCGTCATTCAGTGAGAGGACAAACCCAGTTTGGATCCTGGGATCCCCATCCAAATTGGATAGAAGCTGAAGAAGAAGTAGACATCAATTCTAACTCTAAACTAACCTTCGTCCCACACCCAACTAGATTTTTAACCTCCAAGGTATGTAGTTCAATATTCTGCCTGCTGCTGTTCTCTTTATGTCCCTACTGTGTCCGTGTCCCTCTTTCCATGTTCAACTACTTTTCCCATGTCCCCCCCCCAGGCTCTCAGTGCCACACAGTGGGGAGGGGGTGGGGGTCACCATGTCATCGTATCAGAAGGAACTGGAGAAATACAGAGATATAGATGAAGATGAGATCCTAAGGACCTTGAGCCCCGAGGAGCTAGAGCAGCTGGACTGTGAGCTACAGGAGATGGACCCTGAGGTAGGCATTCCAGCACAGAACAAGGAGCAGTCCCCAAGCATTTGGGAAGGGTGCTGGGCTCTGGGTGACTGAGATCAGAGCTAATTACAGGGCCTGGAGTCCCAAACGGGTCAGGGAAATGGTGTCTGGAGATGTTTTAGGAAGCCCCAGGGGTACACCAGAGGAGTACCTGACTTGCTCCCTAAAACTCATCCCTAAGAACATGCTCCTGCCAGCTGGATTAAGACAACGTGACCAGACAAAGAAGAGCCCAACGGGGCCACTGGACCGAGAGGCCCTTTTGCAGTACCTGGAACAACAGGCACTAGAAGTAAAAGAGCGTGATGATTTGGTACCCTTCACAGGAGAGAAGAAGGGTATGGGGACCCTGACATCCATGCCTCCCAGAAATTAAATGGCTTTCTCTCATGTCTTCCCTCCAATTTCCCTCGTACCTTCCAAATCCTACCTGCCCAGGGACTCAGGTGCCCTGACACCTGCATGCCAACTTGCACGCTGCAGTTTTTATCAGGGATCAGGGGATCCAGGAATCCTGAACTTATAGAGGATTCAGACTTTCTGGTGTCCCCTAGCAACCCAGCATTATACCTCCTGAAGAAGGAAAGGAAGCTGGAGGCCAGGATCTTGGGAGAAATGACCTCTGCCTGAACCATCCTTCATCTCCCCATCAGGGAAACCCTATATTCAGCCTAAGAGAGAAATCCCAGCACAGGAACAGATCACCCTAGAGCCTGAGCTGGAAGAGGCACTGGCCCATGCCACAGATGCTGAAATGTGTGATATAGCAGGTGGGCAGTTGTGGGAAGTTGAAGAGGGTGGAAGGATCAGGGGCAGGGGTGTCCTTGCTGTGACACAGGACTAGCCCACATTCTGAACTGGCATGGATGTCAAAGCGTCAGGCAGTGGTTTTTAACTTTTCTTTGTTTACTTATATATACATTCATTTTTAATTTAATAAGGTAATATCTCAAGAGCAATTTTGCAGAGATTGTAGAAGCAAAAAAGGGGAGAGATGTTATGACTAAAATCAACAGGGGGTCTCTGCAGACCTTCATCACCCTCTTGTAGTAGGGGACCTTTCTTAAGTCCTATCTCAAAGTTTAGAAACCACTGCCTTGGGCAGTTTATATAAGGGAATCTTGGGGCTAAGGGTGGAAAATCCCTTTGGAAGAATGAAAGGGATTAGGATATAAAAATGCTGCCGCAGAGTGAGGTGAAAGGCATGCTTGCAACAGGCTCCTTCTTATTACCTGCACCTCTCTCCAGCAATTCTGGGCATGTACACGCTAATGAGCAACAAGCAATATTATGATGCCATCTGCAGTGGAGAAATCTGCAACACCGAAGGCATTAGCAGTGAGTGTGTTGGGGAAGCTGACCCCACCCCCACCCCAGGGCTCTGGGTGGGCAGTCCAAGAATCAGAGAAAAGGTGGAAAAGGGTAAAACAGATGAAGCTGGGTGAGGACATGATGCATGAGTGATAGAACCAATGGGGAGATTGTGGGGGACATGTTGGGGTTCCCTTCCTGCCCTCACCCATCAGGTGTGGTACAGCCTGACAAGTATAAGCCAGTGCCAGATGAGCCTCCAAATCCCACAAACATTGAGGAAATGCTAAAGAGGGTCAGAAGCAATGACAAGGAACTGGAGGAGGTGAACCTCAATAATATACAGGTATTTGACACCCATCTTCCAACAGTAACATAGGGATAATACTGCTGATGTATGAGTCTCTAGCCCACCATCTCTCATGTCCCTCTGATAGGATATCCCAATACCCATGTTAAGTGAGCTGTGTGAGGCAATGAAGACAAATACCTATGTCCGGAGCTTCAGTCTGGTGGCCACAAGGAGTGGTGACCCCATTGCCAATGTAAGACTAGTTGTCATTTTCAGCCCTCTCCCCATATCTTGACATGCACCCTGGGCAAGACTGTTATAAAGGATTGGCTAGGGGTGTTATTCCCATCATATTTTCTTTATTCTTTTTTTTTTTTTTTTTTTTGCAGGGGTACCAGGAATTAAATCCAGGGGTGCTTTAATACTGAGCAACATCCCCAGCCCCTTTTACTTTTTATTTTGAAACAGGATCTTGCTAAGTTGCTGAGGTTGGCTTTTAACTTGCGATCCTCCTGCCTCAGCTTGCAGAGCTACTGTGATTACAGGCATATGCCACTGTGCCTGGCCCATAATATTTTCTTAAGATATCCCTCATGGGGACCCTGACACATAGTCCTGTGGCTTGCAACTCTGAAATCCTGAAATAATTTTTCCAAAGGGCCCCAATCCTCTCTCATACTCTTAACTCTACTGTGCTTAATTTGCATTTTTGCCTACTACTTACTTCTGTCTCCCTCTAGTCCCACTTAGAGCTTCTCAAGTACTCTTCAAAGAGTTGTTTCCTTCTTGTTCCTGTTCTTTCTCTCCTCAGTCATTTGTGAAACCGTTCCCTAATCCTAACCCTACTCCCTAGGCGGTGGCCGATATGTTGCGTGAGAACCGTAGCCTCCAGAGCCTGAACATCGAATCCAATTTCATTAGCAGCACAGGGCTCATGGCTGTGCTGAAGGCTGTTAGGGAAAATGCCACACTCACTGAACTCCGTGTGGACAACCAGGTCAGCATTCCTTTTCCTTGGTCCTAGCCTTCAACTAATACCCAATGAGTTTCCTCCCTGAGCCAGCCACTGGGGCAGCTATCTCAAGTTCTCACTTAATTTTGTTTGAATTCTCCTTTGTCTCTGTGAGGGAAGCCTAGTCAGCACCTTTCTTCATCACCCTGGAGAAATGAGCCCCTTGAACTTTGCAAAGGGGTCTGTGGTCTGGGATGTTGAACAACACAGAAAGGGTGGATGACAGCTTTCACCTCTTCCTCTTCCAGCGTCAGTGGCCTGGTGATGCAGTGGAGATGGAAATGGCCACTGTGCTAGAGCAGTGTCCCTCTATCGTTCGCTTTGGCTACCACTTTACACAACAGGGGCCACGAGCTCGGGCAGCCCAAGCCATGACTCGGAACAATGAACTACGTGAGTAATTGCAGACATGGTGTGTGCAAGGTGAAGACAAGAAGTGTGGAAACTAGTCGATCCTCCTGAAAGCAGACTTAGTGACAAACTAAGGGTTGTTGCCAAAGAGCTATGCATATGAGAAATTCAAATACCATGAATGATGAAAAAGTACATAGAAAAGTTCCTCTGCCCCAGATACGTACCAATGGAGAGGTAGGAAGGTAGATAAAAATTTTTTTTTTTTTTTTTTTTTTTTTTTTTTTTTTTTTTAAATCTCAGGAGTGCTCTACCACTGAACTACATTCCCAGTCCTTTTTATTTATGAAATAGGGTTTAACTAAGTTGCTGAGACTGGCCATGAACTTGTGATCCTCCTGCCTCAGCCTCCTGAGTCACTAGGATTACAGGCATGTGCCACTGTGCCCAGCCAGAATTCTAATTTTTGGTGTGGTTTCTTACATTGTTAATGTGTCAGGTGACCTAAGACATTACCACCTTATGAATCTAAGGAATTGGAAAGGGGAAGAGTACCCTTGCCAAAATCAGGAGATGGAACAAAAGCTTGTGTTTACTCTTCTGTACAGGTCGCCAGCAAAAGAAGAGATAACACCACCCTTCCCCTTATCAACTCGGTCTGGGAGCCCTGGACACGTAAATTCTCCTTTCCCCTTTTCCTGTAAATAAAGGCCCTTTTGTCCATCCTGCCTGCCTCCATCTTGGGCTTTTGGGTGGGAATCTTGGCGCTGACCCCCAAGGGTTACTGCCAGTTCACCAGGGGATTATTTATACTCTGGGGATCAGCAGGCAGGGAGTTTCAGGTTACTAGAAGAAGGTGGGGGAGCTCCCTCCTTTGGTGTTCCCCACAAACCTGCCAATGCCTTCCCGTCTTTCTACTTTCACAGGGTATTTGGCCTCAGTCCTATTTCTAGATGTGACCAGAGTCCCCCAGAGTCTACCTACAACCCTCATATGATTTGAACTGAGAAGGACTTTGAGTGGAGGTGGGGAAGAAGGCAGACAACATGAAGGGCAAAGACCTCTTTCTGACAGACTTATTAATAGGGCATCGGGCTGCATGCAGCTGACGCTTGGCATGACTTTGGTAGAAGGTGGGGGAGGGATTAGAAGTATGGGGAGCTGTGTACATTGCAGAGAAGGAGTGGCCAGGTTGAGAATGAACAGATCTGAAATCCTGAGATAGAACAGGAAACCCAACTTAAGGAAAGTTAGGCTCCCAGTGCCCACTGTAGTTTATTTGTAAAATGAATGGAAAAAGAGGGTTTCAGTCCAAAGGGAGATCAGGGGGTTCCTCCTCATCAGAGTCAAACTCAACATTTTCATCTTTTATCCATCGACCTCGTCCATCTGGGATCCATCCAGAGCTGGAAACATCAGAGAAAACAGAATTAGTCAGGGAAGAGGTAATAAAGTTTGTGGCAATAAGAAAAAGTAATTGAATAGGTTTGAAAAAAGGAGGGTCAGGTGGGGTATGGTGGTACACTCTTATAATCTCAGCTACTCTGTAGACCAGGACAGAAGGATCACAAGTTCAAGGCCAGTTTGGACAACTTAGCAAGATTCTGTCTCAAAATAAAAAATTTTAAAAAGGGGGCTGAACATGTAGTTCAGTGGCAAAGTGCTCACCTAGCACGCAGAAAATCTTGGGATCAATCCCAAGTACCAGAAAAATAAATAAATAAATAAAACAAAAAAAGACTGGGAATGTAACTGAGTAGTCAAGTCTAGCACGGAAAAGGTTCTGGGTTCAATTCTCAGTACTATAGGAAAAAAAGGGTCAGAGAGAAAACAGAAAATCTAAGGAAAGTGATTTGGCATATTCACCTTCGAAGTGTGAGGTAATGGTCCAGGGCTCGTCTTCTTGTGGGACTCATCGGTGCAGGGGCTGAGACAGCTGCTGACTCCTTGGCCTGTGGGCCAGTCTCTTGTTCAGGTTCCCTATTTATCTTCCTACTTTGGAGCTCAACCTCTGGGGCTGGCAAAGGGGAACATGAGACAGAGGGGCCAGAAGTTTCTGATCTGGGTAGAAAAAAATAAGAGCCTATAAAAGCAGTAATGGAAAGAGCCAACTGTCCTATGACCCCCGCAACCTTTTTTTTTTTTTTTTTTTTTTGGCAGTGCAGGGGATTGAACCCAGGGCCTTGTGCTTGCAAGGCAAGCCACTCTACCAACTGAGCTATATCCACAGCCCCCATCAACCTCTTAAAGCAATGTTTTCTAATAGTGTTCCTCAAGATATTAGTAAGTGTCCTGCATAAATAGGATTTTGGAATCATGAATTTGGAAAAGCTAACTTAAATTTTTTATCTTAAGACATTTAGCCGAGTGTAGCAGTGCATGTCTGAAATCCCATCAACTCAAGAGGCTGAGGCAGGAGGATCACAGTCTCAGCAACTTAATGAAACCCCATCTCAAAAAAAAAAAAAAAAAAAAAAAAAAGATTTTTTTTTTTTGGTACCAGGGATTGAACCCAGGGGCACTTAACCACTAAGCCACATCCCCAGCCCTTTTTAAATGTTTTATTATTTAATATTTTATTAAAGACAGGGTCTTGCTGAGTTGCTTAGGGCCTTGTAAAGTTGCTGAGACTGGCTTTGAACTCATGATCCTCCTGCCTCAGCCTCCCGAGTCACTGGGATTACAGGCATATGCCACAGCACCTGGCTCTATCTCAAAATTTTTAAAAATAATAAAAAGGACTGGGGATGTAGCTCAGTGGTAGAGTGTCCCTGGTTCAATCCCCAGTACCACAAAAAATCAAAACAAAACAAACAATAAAACCTAAACCAGGGGTGGGAGGGGTGGGGGGAAGGGAAAAAATAACAGAATGAATCAAACAGCATTACCCTATGTAAATTTATGATTACACAAATGGTATGCCTTTACGCCATGTACAAACAGAGAAACAACATGTATCCCATTTGTTTACAATAAAAAAAAAACCTAAATCAATCCAAAACAAATTGAACACTAATATTCCTCATAATACAACTTTAAAATACAACAAATCTAGAACCATCTATTTTCTTCTGTCCTTTCCTACTTCTGGCTTTCCCATCCTACAGACCTGTGTTTCCAGCAGCAGGAACTGTTATAGTGGGGAGTTCTATGCAGAGCATTCTGGGTGATAAGTCGAGTCTGAGTTAGCAGAGGTGCCTGGTGTGGAAATGAAAAAGTCAGAGCCCTCAGAAACAAAAGTTCTTCAAGCTTGATGTATGCAGCAGGGTCTGCCTGAAAAACACTCTCCCTCCCTCTCTCTGATTACCTCAGCTTTGGTCTCTTCCCTCCTCAATTCATTCTGTTTTCTTGGATTTTGCTCTATTCCCTTTCCTGGTTGTTTCTTGCCATAGAAAAGCTGCAGACCTGAGGAGAAAAGGAAAGAGAACTAAAAACACAGCACCAAGAGTGGTCTGTGGAGATTTCAAGAGTTTATTCTCTATCCTCTGACTTCCCCCAAACTTACTGGACAGATGTTTCTTTCCTGCACGGTGGGCAGTCAGCATGGCCACTGTGTCCAAAACAGGTCGATGGGGGCAGATGGCACAAGCAAAGCTAGGAAGGGGGAGAGAATATGATAAAAAGCCCAAGGACTAAGGTGTTTCTTGAGGTGGGGAATTTGTCCCACCCCTGTCCTAGCAATCCTTTCCAATGCTCAATCCCCAGTTTCCCGATCTCCACGTCTTCAGTCCTCACTTCCCACCAAAGAATCCTAGATACCCTTGATTCCTTAATAGTAAAAGTTTGTTGAGCCTCTAATCGCAGAAACCCTTAGGTTCGATCCAATCTTTGCCCTCACCGTCCATCCCGTAACATCAGAGCCTCATCCTCCGGAATGTAACTGGCCAGCAAGTCCCCAACTCTTCGTTTCTGCGGGGGACGGGGAAGAATTTTGGACAGGATCAGCGGAATAGGAGGGATGGATGGAAGGTAAATAATAGAGATGAGGAGTCAAATGGAATAAGGGTAGTAGGAAGAAGGGATCACTTCCCCTTTCTTGTCCTCTGGATCGCCCCCCAACACCATCACAGCTGTTGCCAGGGCAACAAAACAAAACTCCTTCACAGCATTCAGAAGGCAGCTGAAGATGCTCCAGACCCAACACACGCGCTTACTTTAAGTACATTGAG